>NC_136012.1:12122224-12129724 GCF_048128805.1 Centroberyx gerrardi | reverse complement strand
ACCGCACACACACATTCTCACACTTCTCAATGATGTAAAGGGGTTTCTGGATATTAAATGCAGAGCTATGGGATGGGAATCCCATTGTGACTCTGATGGTTTGGCCATATGTTCGGACTGATAGCAGCTACATGGATGGAGGCAAGGAGGGAGGAAGAAGGGGGTTAGTGGGGTTCAAATGACATCAGGGATTGGGTGGAGAAAGAGAGACACTAGGTTCAAAGATGAGTGTTTTTAAAGAGAGTTTCAAAGACATGGCTTGTTTTTATGGGCGGGTGTAGTCGTACCTCGGAGCTGTACTCAGACTCAGCAGGACAGCCAGATGTCAATGACCATAACAGGACACAGCCTATGTAAAACCCTCCAAGACCCTACCACACACATGAAGTATGTGTTTTGTTGGCTTTCATTCATTTTAACAATCCCCTAAGTATGTTATCACTTAGGGTTCGCGTCTCTGTCACGCACAATCTGGTATCTCCATTCTTACAGCTTTTTTCTGTGTCCATCTCTCCACCTATCCACTTAATGGTCCATCCATCCATCCTATCATCCATCCATCCATCCATCCCTCCATCCCTTTTCATACTCACGGTCTGGGTGTTCATAAGGCAGCCAGTGGTGCTTGCTGTTGTGGAACTCAAAGCGAGGGTCCGAGACGTGTCCGTAACACTGTTCCTCCCGCACGTCGTTGTAGATGTCCTCGCACTCCTTGGTGCTGCAAATCTGGAACTGCTCGCTCGCCCCCACGCAGGTACGCCCTCCATTGGCCGGTCTGGGAGAGCGCAGGGCAGAGGACGCATCGATATTTTCATCAATGGGATATGGAAGAGTAATCCGTCCAAGTGGTGTTTCACTTTCAAAACTCATTTGCTTTCATTTTGAAAAACCTAGGCTGGAAAAATACCTCTAACACACATAAAAATTACCTTGATGTAGACCTGCCGTATTTTAATGGAGCAAATTGCCACTTTGCAATTATCAGTAACAAGAGTCAGAAAATAAACTGAACAGCCGTGGTGATGATTATGGATACCCACTGCAGATAATGTCAGAGGTCGACTGTCCGTGAACTCATGTGGAGGTATGCATGCTAAAAGAGGTTTATAGCTTCAGCTAAATTAGTCTGGAAGCGTAATTAAGCATAAACTGAAAACTAGTAATCACTCTCTCTCTCTCTCGCTCGCTCTCTCTCACACACACGCACATACACACGCACATACACACACATAATCAAAGAGTTTCATACCTAGGATTGTCACAGTCGCGTGTGCGAAACTGTACTCCTCTGCCGCAGGTGTGGGAGCACTGGCCAAACTCACTCCAGGAACCCCAGTTTCCGTCCTGCTTGATGATGTCAGGGGTCAACCAGATGCAGTGACCTTTAAAGCAGTGCTGCCATTGGCCAAGAAAGAAAGAAAGAGACTGTTGCTGCTTTCATATAGGACAGTATGCAGTAGACACAGTAGGATTGATGAGAGGTCTAAAGGTTCTGGTGGAATGTGATTCTTGGCCAACTAGAGAAAAAACTAGAGAAACACATTTCATTATCTAAGGTCAAAAAACCATGAATCACAGGTGAGAGTGAGAAAGAGACAGAGACATTGACACATGGGAATGGTATCTAAGTACATGCATAGCTGTCTAAATCCATGTGCATGTGTGAGTGAATACCTTCCCGTTGCCACACATGGTGCCATCGATGGGCGGTCCTTTCTTGGTCTTGCAGAAGAACGGGTTGTCTGGGTGGCTACACCACAGCTGCTTGCATGGGTCAAAGGTGCGGTACTGTGGGGCACAGAGAGACCCCCTGTTACACTCACAAACTCATACACACATACACACACTGGGTAACAGACTGACCTTCAATGATACAATTCAACCATCATAAGACAGCTGGAGTGAGACTGCACACTGACAATAGGAAATAGAAAGAGAGATATCACGACAACAATAACCACGACAGTAAGATCATCAACAGTAACACCAACAACAACAGCAGCAGTGGTCAGCGAAGGTCTTTACTGGGTTCACTGCTGTGTTACTCCACTGTACTGTATCACTGCACTGTACTGTACGCTCCATTGAGAAACACACAGATAGCCAGTCATGCAAACCAAACCAAAGGATGAGAAAGAGAGACAGACTCTCTGAATGGGACAGCCTGTGGTTTGATTAGGTCACGGGGGAGGCCAGAGGGTAGAGGGCAAAGGGTCCAAAAGGCCAAAGTTAAAGGCGAGTCTCGCAGACCTCTAAAATGCCCTCAGACACAGATCGAGGATCTTTTTCTCCTCCTTGTCTGATATAAACCCCCAAACTGACCTGCAGTCCAGTGTCTGAGGGGCAATGCCCTCCTCCCTCCTTTCCTAAGACTTCCCTGCCCACCATGACCCCAGGTGACCTTTGCAGGTCAGAGGGCAAGTCAATATCAATGGCCAGACTGTGGTAGGTAGGCACCAATGACATCAGACTGGAGGATCCTAAAAGCTGAAGTGAAACATGGAAAAACAGCCTCTGTTCTGGCTCAGCCCTTTTTCCTTGGCTGGGAAAGACATCTTTCCAACTTTTTCCACTCATTTACAGCCTTGTGTATGCCAATATAATGAGGCTCTTCCTGCTAGTGGTGCAGTGATTTAACACAGATTTGCAGGAAAAGGGCATGTGAGTATGTCAGAGTTGGGCTATGGTAGAGTTCAACTGTTGCACTGAACCGGGAAAGTTACAGTATTTGGGCAATTATACAGCCGCTTTCTCTGGAAACGTGAGCGTTTTAGAATCCTGCAGAGCGCATGTCCATAATATGACGATGGGTAGAACAGAGAAACAAAGTACAGTAAAACAGAAAATTAAGGAGCAACGTTACAAACGATTACAAGTTCAGAGGACAAATAGAAAAAAGAAACAAAAGAGAAAACAAATGAAGCGGGCCACATGTCTTCAGGGAGGTGGGGTTACCTTACCTGCGTTCCTGACTGGCCCGCCTTTTGTAGCTGAGGGGAATGGGTTTGACAAGAGAATAGAGGGTAATCTAGCAATGCGTGCAAAGCCCCTGAACAAGCCCCTTGTCTATCAAGCAATAGCTTCCCAACAGCGTGCTACAGTGGCTTCACAGTCACAACGAAGGTGAGGGTGACAGGAGAAGATAAGCTGCTCAGTGCCTGCCAAGATGCTGGGGGTGGGCGAGGTTCATCTACTGTGTGGAGCTGTGTGGTCTGTTTCTCTTTCATTGAATATGTGACTGTGTGTGCAGGTGACACTCCTTCACATCTGTGTGTGTATGATACTTACAGAGAAATACTGTATGTGACTGGACTTATGAAAAGGCACTGTGGTTATATCAAGGTAATGGTTGCGTTAATATTACTTTAGAAAAAAAGAAATAGCTATCAAAACCAATTACCTGCTTTTAAGCAAGATGTCAATCCCCACAGTGGCCGGGAGAGGAAAGCAGAGGACATCAGAAGGATGTGAATAGCTGTGTATGTGTGACTCTCAATTCATTACATATGGACAGAGTGTAGAGCAGAGATAGATGTCAGTGCTGGGTTCAATTCACTTGGGAAACTTCCAGAGCTTAAAAATTGCCACAGAAAGGTTCTTACTTCCAATCTATCATAAAAAAAAAACTGCAATTGAGAACGATGCTCTTTCAAAAGCTAATATACATCAGTTTTGAGTAAGTTGAGTTGATTGAATTCAAAGTGAGTTAACCCCGACTCTGAAAAATCATATCATCCCAGAAGATAAAGTGACGTTAAGCTTGAAAAGGTTGGTGGCAACTGATGTAGAGGCTGCGTTGAGTAGGCTACAGTATCATCACCAACCATATTAGTCGAGTTAGTAAATGTTAGTTCACTCTAGCTATGTTAGTATAGCGAGTAGGAGACTATGGGGATCTCTTACCGCGGTGCACATTGTGTAGCCCACACCGAAGTCAAAGCGACATTGCTCATTCATGGAGTAGTGCAGCCCAGGGAGCTGAGGCAGTGACGGCCAGTTGTGGTCAAAGGGGTCGTCACGGAGACAGTCGTAGGAGCTGGGGGAGGAGGCAGAAGAAATGTACTTGCAAATAAACTTAATATACTTTACTTTATATTAACACCTTCCCTGAAACTATCTGAAATGTCCTGATAAAGTAAACCCCATTTGACCAAGATCTGGCTGAACCTCAGATATGATGAAGTTTCCTCCCTGAACACAGCCACATAAAAAAAACTGCAATGACATAATTTTTTTTGTGCATATTTTATGTATTAATTTCATTGTTGAATTATGTTTTTTGTAATTCTTCATTTAAAGGCCTAATGTAGTGTTTCCCCTAGCGTGGAATAGGCTCAGTGGGTCACCCCGCCTTCAGAAGCTGCCAACACACTTAAAATAATTTTATTAAAATGGGTTTCAATGGAAAGTTTTCCAGTTGTATAAAATTCTGTTCCACCGGCATTTCCACCCTGCCAAGAATAAATGAAAATGGTCCAACTTGAGTGTGTATGTGTGTGTGTGTGTGTGTGTGTGTGTGTGTGTGTGTGTGCACGTCTAGTGTGTGTGTGTCTCACTGGAGGTAGCGTCCCAGCTCTTGCATGCTACATCTGGACCAGTGAAAGCGGTGGAAGGCGGCTTGCACCAGTGGGGCCATGATGCTCCCCATGTGCACCTCGTCTCCACAGCGGTTCCCCTGGCCATCATGCTCCATCCCCAGCCTGGGAGGGAGAGAGAGAGAGAGAGAGAGAGAGAGAGAGAGAGAGAGAGAGAGAGAGAGAGAGAGAGAGAGAGAGAGAGAGAGAGAGAGAGAGAGGAGAGGGTTGAGGGGAAAGGAGACAAACCAGTGGAGACAGATTGGGGACATGTGGGAGAAGGAGAAGGGCAAGGGACAAATGAAGGGAGGACAGGAAAGTAGGAGAGGATGAGAGTTTTGCTATGAAAGGACTACAGTGACTTTTGGGGTTTTTGGCCCGTTGGTCACCTTACCCGATATGTGACGAGAGGATTGGGACCAAAATCACCTCTGTCGCCTCTTTTTGGGCCAAACTCCCAAAAAGTCGGTGTAGTCCTTTTAGTGATTGCTTTGTTGCCTATTACAAAAGTAGGCTTGATGACACCAACGTGGCAGTGCACTTACACGTGTCCTGTCTCATGTGCCACCACGAAGGCAGAGGAGAATCCGTCCTCGTGGTTCAAAGTGCAGCTCCTCACCGGGTGGCACATACCTGTCACCGGGGCGTAACCTAGGCAACCAGCGAGAGAGAGAGAGAGAGAGAGAGAGAGAGATACTCTTCAGCATTAGGCCAAGATTTACTGACTTTACAGACTGATTTCTCACCCTAAACCTGAAACTTTCAGAACCCACACATATAGTACACACATACATACATACCACATACATACTAACCAACCCTAAACCGTCACTTTCCACCCCACAAATCCCCATCTCCAACTCCTGTCTCCCTGTCTCTGCCATACTGCCTTTAATTGTGGAGCTGTGGCTGGCCCTGCTCTGTCTATTGATTTTCCGCTGCTGAAGGCTGAGCCCAAGGGCAGCTGAAGGGCTTCTGGGTAGCTAGGCCACTGCCTTTAGAGGCCTCTCCCCTGGGCCTGCCTGTTAGCCTGCACTCTGCTGCACAGAAAACCACCAACCACCAAACCCACCATGCACTATGCAGCTGTACAAGGCGCAGCAAGGAAGAAGGGGATTTTCTGTGTGCTCTTGTTAGTATAGGCCCTCAAGAGGGTATGCATGCTGTTTGTGTGCACAAATGTGTGTGTGTGTGTGTGTGTGTGTGCACGCCCGCACGTGTGTATACATATTGTATGTTTAGCAAGTGCTTATATGTGTTATGTATATGTTAAACAGAAAAAGAATGATAAGTGTTGCAAAAGTTTGTGTGTGTGTGTGTGTGTTGGGTGGGGAGGTGTGTGGGGGGGGTTCAGAGTGCGTATGTGGCCTTATTACCCTGCATGCCAGTGGGGCCAAATTCCTGCCGTGTGAGGAAGATGGCGTGGTCGTGATACTCGGCGTCCCCCGTGTCCTGCTTCTGCTGCAGGAAGGCCCAGCGACACACATTCTCCAGACTCTGAGACGGGTTCCCCAGCTCAATCAGACTCATAGACTGGAGAGAGAGAGAGAGAGAGAGAGAGAGAGAGAGAGAGAGAGAGAGAGAGAGAGAGAGAGGGGTGGGGAGAGGGGTGGGGAGATGGACTCAGATGGATTTCATTTTCAGTTTTGGTACAATGCTCAACTCAACCCTGTAGGGGGCAGCGTTACAGTGTTGTACATTCGTCAGCACAACCTGCAAATTGCTGAGGTGTGTAACACACACACACACACACACACACACACACACACACACACATACACACACACAGCCAACCTACTCACAGTAATGCATAGCATGCTGTAATTTTCTTAATTTCAATATTTCAATAATGAACATGAAAATGAACATGGCAGCTCCCTAATAATTAGCTACGCCCTAATAGCCAAAAACATGGCCAATTGTATTTATTTGCTTATGTAACGGTTAAACACATAATACCAACACCCACGCACACAGAGCAAGATGCCAGCAATCCCTTCCCTTCTTCACCTTCACCTCTCATGCTCTTCCTCATTAGGCTCG
This sequence comes from Centroberyx gerrardi, assembly GCF_048128805.1. NCBI lineage: Eukaryota > Metazoa > Chordata > Actinopteri > Beryciformes > Berycidae > Centroberyx > Centroberyx gerrardi. The sequence goes on along the minus strand of NC_136012.1, from coordinate 12,123,107 downwards.
CCATTCTCCTCCCCTCCCCTTCCTCGCTACATTCTCTTCAAGTCTCTCCATCTCTCTCTCTCTCTCCCTCTCTTTCTTTTTGCCTCACTTTCTGCATTCGCTCACTGTGTTTTCACACATGCACATTGACTCGAACTGCTCAGAGTGTGTGTGTGTGTGTATGTGTGTGTGCGCTGCTGTGAAGACATATGGCCTGCCTCTGCACACATGATGGAGTGTGAAGTCTGCACTCTGCAAAAACACCCCTTACTGTGTGTGCATGTCGGTGCACTTTATCATGTTCATCAGGTACTTCTGTGTGTGTGTGTGTGTGTGTGTAAGTGTATGCGTGTTTGTACATGAATATGTTTTTTTTTATACTGGAGTTAATGAGATTCAAATGTGTGTATCACATGTACATGTTTTGTGTGTGAGTGTGTGTGTTCGTGTGTGTTCGTGTGTGTGTGAGTACGCCTGCATTCAGGGTCACATAGCCAATCTGCAGGCTGTCTGAGTGCAGCTCTGTTGCCACGGTAATTGGGGATGATGGACAGCCGGAGCTTTGGCCGAAGCTGCATAGGGGCGGGGCCAGAATGACCAATGTAGGAGTGTGTGTGGGTGTGTGTGTGTGTGTGTGTAGGGCTCCAGTGGGACTGTAGACATGCAGAAAGGAGAGGAAGAGATAAGGCTACAGCAACATAAGCATATCACACTGCACCTATCAGGCAATAAAATCATGTGTCATCCTGTGGGGTAATCCCTGCCCCCCCGTCCCTGCCCTCTCTCGCTTTATCTCTCTCTCTTTCCCTCTCTTCCACTCTCTCTCTCTCTTCCTCCCTCTAGCACAGACAGGCAGATTGAGTTACAGCGGAGAAGAAAAGGATGCTACCCCTCCGTCCGGTCT
>NC_136012.1:12099724-12112224 GCF_048128805.1 Centroberyx gerrardi | reverse complement strand
TCCATTACAAATACAGTACAAATTTTGTCGACTCTCCTTAAGCATCAGCAACTGGATGGCTGAATGTAGAGCCATTCACAGTGAACGATTAGTCAGCAAAGAAGAGAAGAGTAATCTGGCATTATTTTGTTTGTGCGCTTTATTTTGTAATTTTTCCAATTAAAAGAAACTCGTCTTAACTCTACTCTACTCTAACTTCTAAAAAGTAACTCAGTAACTTTTACACTGAGTGCATTTTAAATGAGCTACTTTTAACTTTTACTTCAGTAGATTTTTACACTGGTGATTTTATTTCTACTTAAGTCAAAATTCAGCAAGGTAACAGTATTTCTACTTGAGTAGGATGCTTTAGTGTTCTTTCCACCCCTGCTCTTCTGCCTATGTGTGTGTGTTGGTGTGAGTGTGCACTTACAATGTTCATGAGTGTGAGCAGGTACTTCTGGACGTGCTCCTTGCCGTGGAACTGGACCACCGAGTCGTCGACGCCCAGCAGCACCTCAATGTTATAGGTCTTTTCGGGGCTGTGCCTGCGGGCGCGTCCCGCTCGCGTCTGGTTGATGCTCTGCTCCACACCGCGGTACAGAGACTCCAGGTCCATCAGACCACCCAGATCTGCACCTACAGGAGGGAAACACACACACACACACACACACACACACACACACACACAAGTTTAACACTTAACAACTGTGCATTGAGACAGGGAGGGAGATTTGATGCATCTAGACTTGGACATATACTCATACACACACACACACACACACACACACACACACACACACACACACACACACACACACACACACACACACACACACACCTACACACACACACACTACCTGTATAGAAAACTGTGCATATCAGTACTGGCAGGGATTTAGTGGAGGGTAAACCTCTTTTGTATTTGCAGAATACATTTTAATTACACTTTAATTTAAATATTTATGATCTAAAATTCAGAGTATAAATCCTATTAAGTAGCATTGAACTGATCACATGAGTCATAGGGTATTTTAAGAAAAAAAAGCATAAATTAATGAAAAAAAAATGCAAACACTATATCACTGAGTACTGGTTTCTTGTTTTTCTGTCTGCAAATGTTTGCATTCCTTCAAATGTGCTCAGATGGTGTGTTTGTACTTGTGTGTGTGCATGTGTGTGTGTGTGCATGCTTACACATGCACATCCATATGCACATGTGTACTTATTTGAGCGCGTGTATGTCGATGTCTGTCTTCTTTTTGCTTGCCAAGACACCAGTTGACAGAACTGAGCATGTGTGTCCCTTGTAACCGTTGGTAACGGTGCGGCTATCCTTCACAGATCCTCCCCTAATCAACCAAATATTTCTACTCCCATCTGAATAAAAGCAGCAGATGGTGCTTGCTAAACACATGGATTAAGACAGCTCCCTCACACAGGGGCTGCCCACCCTGCTCTCCTCTTGGCTCACTCTACACTGGAAAAAAAATACAAAAAAGGCATTCCTCACAAAATCACTCAAGAAACTCAATTTGAGGTTATTCTATGGGAAACGCACGCAAACTAGCCCCGCTTTCACCTTTCTTCTATTCCTTCTATACAGGTAATATTTTTGGATAAATTCATATGTGTTGTTACAATGTTTGGACGTTTGGATAAACTGTAATCGTAACGATTGTGTTGGCTTTTGAGTGTCTGGTCTGGTTCTATTTTTTTTCCTTTTTAAACCAGGCAAACAGCCAGAGTCGGTGAGTAGAGAAGATAAATCGTCCTGTCTCCAGAGCCAAGGCCATCCTTCCCTCGCTTGCTCTCCTCCCTCCTCATCCCTCTCTCTCTCATCCTCCCGGTATGTAGACACAGCGTGGCCTTGCTTGTATGGAAGCCATGGAAGGCCGAGTCATGCAGTCTTGAACATGGGGTCTCGGTGGAGTCGACAAGCTCTATCCTCCCTGGCTCCAGCCAAGGCCTCCCACAACCAAGGATGACACGCAAAACAGCGCACAAGCCTGCACGGAGTGTGTGGCGTGTGTGTGTGTGTGTGTGTGTGTGTGCATGTGTGTGTGTGAGGGTGCTTGTGAGTGAGTGTATATACAAACATTTCCAATAGGCCTATAAATCACAGTTCCAACGGGAGTTTTTATTTAGTTGAAGCCGGGCTGCAGGGCCGATCTAACTGTAATAGATAGGCTGGTTTTAACTATGGAGTTGCATTTGGAGGTATTGGGTGGCGAATTGGTTCAACACGTGGCATGGGGAACAGTTGGAGTCCCGCTGTTTTGACACATACACTCTGACTTAGAGTTAGTGCCGGGAGGAGGCAAGAGAACAAGATGCAAGAGAAAGAGATGGGGGGGAGGGAGACAGAGAGAGAGAGAGGGAGAGAGGGAGAGAGAGAGAGAGAGAGAGAGAGAGAGAGAGATCTGCCACCTTGCCTCCCAATCAGCAAGGGGCATCCTGCTTTCCCACTCCCTCTTATGCAACGTTTCCAAGGCAACGGGCTCATGGGTAAAACAACGCACCGCATGGCTAATATTGGCTTCCGAGTCGCTAGGAGAATGAATCTGGAAGTCTGAATATGATCCCATATCTGCCCATATTCCAGTGAGTGACAGAATGTGGCAAAGCCAGGCCTCTGACTCCCCCTGCACAAGTGGAGAGAGGGAGGAAAAATAGAGAGGGGGGGGGGGAAGAGAGGTAGAGACTGAGAGAGAAAGAGAGAGACTAATGTAGGGAGAGAAGAGACACTACGGAAGGAGAAATTAAGGATTTTTCCAGCGCACGCTCTTTTCTGCTTCGTATCTGCACTCGCTGAAAACGTCTCCCCCTTATTAAGAGAGGGAGCTGGAATTTAGGCGGTGTCCTTCACAACAACCCTTGCCTCTTCGCAGCTATAGCTGCCTTTAACGAGCCTGATGTCATAACCGCACCATCTGCTTTTAAAGACAGGTCCAGATATTTTTACCTCTGCTTATGTAATGTTGAGACAAAACACAGAAAAACAGTATTATGTTCTCACTTTCAACTCTGTGCTGTTGCAAGAACGCCGTGCCTTGAAAACGGCAAATGAGAAAACGCCGGGCTGTTGCATAATTCGGAGCCGCAGCTGTACGATAAGTGGCGAGAGTAAGGGAGAGATAACTCAAAGTGACACCGGCAGGGTGGGGAATGAGAGGTGACTAAAACGAAGGTTGAAATGCGCTCGGCCAGGTGGCGAGGTCTTCCTGTTTAACCGTCTCACGGCAAACTCGCCAGAACACAACTCTTCCCCTGCCTCGGCCGTTCTGGAGCAAGTTCTTGATGAGAACTGCGGAGGAATAAGGTGCAAGAGAGGGAGGGAGGGAGGTGAGAGGTAGAGCTAAGGGGTGTGATGGATGAGAGAGAGCGACGAGAAGAGACCAGAAGGACCTTGGGTGTTGTGAGTTCCGCTTCGAGCTCCTGCGGTGATGGAGAATATCACTCTCTCGTAGAGGCTCCGCGTCTGCGTGTGTGACCGCAGGCAGAGCATCAGGCTGCGCGCCGCCGTGCTTCTCACTGTAATAGCTCACATTATCCTCTGTCCTCCCGCAAGCCCCGGGAATCAAACTGCGATCGCTCTCCACCTACATACACGGGATTGATCGCAATAATATTCACTTTTCCTTCCTCCGAGGAGTATCGCCTTCAATCCCGGCCCGCCTCCTCATTCGTGCCTCCGCCGCTCTCTGTACGCACTCCCCCACCGCCCCAACCTGCACACACACACACACACACACACACGCCCACAACCCTCCAGCCCCCTCCTACCTGCGCTTTCCTTTCCCTTCCCACCCACCCACCCATTCCCAATCCTCATTTACACACTCTTTACGCCATCAAATTTTCTCTCTCTATAAACTCCTCTCCTCCCTCGACGGCCCCCTTCCCTCCCCCTCCCTCCTCCTCTCCTTCCAACTATCCCACTCCTCTCCAGTATTCTCATTCAGGTGGGGTATAGAGCGCGCCCTTATTAGGAGACAAAGGTACTTTGTCTTTCAACCTTTGCAAAATGTCAAGAATGTCTGGTTGGCCGCAGAATAGGAGGGGCGGAGGGGGGGGCGGGGGGGGGGGTGGGGGTCGAGAGAATAGAAGCCACGACGAGAGACAGAAAGAGAGAGAGAGTGGGGGTGGTAATTCGGGTCAAGCCCTGTCCTACTACTGCGCGTCAGTCTTTGGTAAAGCATTGGGCGCTGGGCAGACGGGCGTGGCACGGCGCTCTGCTCTGCATTCTGGAGCTCTACTGTATATCGAGTGGCTTTGACCTTACGCTGGAGACTCTGGCAAGCTTCAAGGAAGGCACCGTGTGTGTGTGTGTGTGTGTGTGTGTACGAACATTTGTGTGTGCATGTGTTTGCATGTGTGTTGCAGAGACCTTGCTGTCCAACGCAACAAAGTAGCTACAAAGTATCTGTAGTACAGCGCCTCATGCATAGTGATTTATGTAATAGAGCAGAGAGACTCGGCAAATACGCACACGTACACACACAAACACACACACTACCAGGATAACACGTTATTGATAAGCGTTATCCACTAGTACAATCTCTACAAAAGTGTATAGTTTGTGGTAAAGTGTTGACTTTACAGTAAACAGTATTCTGTTTTAGTAAATAAGAGTTGGATTAATTTCAGTCCTCAGTAGCTGCATTCCTGTAATGATTCAATTTAAGTGAGGTTAAGACTGCTAAATTACACTAGATTATTTGGTATAATTGTACTATTATGTATTTATCTTTGGTATGGGATTTGACTTCTATAATTATCTGGAAGTGTTGATAATTCACTTAAATTTAAGGCTGCCTGCCCCCACAGGAAAAAAAAAACCCCATGAAGAACTAGGGTTTTATTTCTCCAGAAATGATTAAAGTTGATTATATTTGTTGTATTTGTTGTATATGTGTGGGTGTTAACAGGAAATCTACTGGTTTGTTTCAGTTCCTGATAAGAGGACTTTTCTTTAGGCCAAACCAACCAAAGTTAACTATATTAATCTAGAGCTGTACATGGAAAACGACATGGAAAACGGTTGATAATTCAAGTGACTTTCAGGCCACTTGCCAACACACACACAAAGTCCACAATGGGATACTACTCGCACTATACACACGTGATTCCAGGATATGAAGCTGCTTTCCTCAGGAATGATTAAATCTGATTGGGCCAAGATGAACTTCAATGCATCTGGACTATTCTACTAATGCGGTGCTTACTTACTAATGTCAGTGGTGGGAGGGATGGTGAACTTATACTTACCTGAGTTCAAGGCTGTCTATAGAGAGGCATGGGCATCCACACACACGTGGACTAATTTACTTACCGACACGTCTTGGTCACATAGCTCAAGGCATGGACACCTTGTCTCCTTGGTGACAGCTTTATGGGTTGTCAAGGTGATGAGTGGCTCGGACAGCTGCTAGCATCTGGGCAGGTAGCAACACGCCGCACTGTCCCACACAATGTCCCCATACCGAACACTCATTAAACCTAAGCCGCCATATGACTGTAAAGGCTATAGAGTCTGGATCACATAGCGAACTATGCTTCCCATAATCATTCTGCTGTTAATTATTTAGGTTGGTAATCAGCAATCTAATTTCACATGGACACAGTTCCCAGAAGACCGCGATAATTATTCAAACATCAAGCATTGAACTTTGCCCATTTATTAATAACTGCTTTAGGTTAGGGACGTTTATTTATAACTGTGGATTCTGTAATGCTGATGAGGGGTTTCAGTGGCCGAGTCTTTGCTGTGATTTTCAGGTCCCAACGTCCATATTATTTAGGCTGATGCATTGTATCTGCACTCCCTCAAGTTGAGGAGAGGACCATTTTTAATATTGTATGAACTATCCTTTTTAATCAGCAGGCGAGAGGACCACCTAACCTCACCACAGCTCAGTGTGTCTGTGTGGATTTCTGGCGGTTCGGGAGACAAGGCAACCTTTAGCTCTCCCCTGTTACATAACTGTCTGTCTGTCAGAAACAGAGAGGGCTGCTGGCTGGTGGGGAGGTGCTGTGGTGCACACTGATTCCCCCTGTGTCCTGCCGCACCGCCGTTTCATTAGCCTAGCTTAGCCATGGGTTAGTAATGACCATAACATATGCGGAGCTACCTACACATTCATAATGCAGAGCGACCAAATGAAATTAGCCAGTCAGGGGTTTGACACTAATCTATTCAAAGAAGGGAACTCAGATGATTGTGCACGTTGTCGCATATGAACCTCGGCACAAGGAACCAAGCGGCCGATCCCTGCCGCACCAATTACAGCAGCGAAGAACAGTCCCTTGTATAACATTAGGTTAAAGTCCTCATTCAAAACAACATCTCAAAACACAGTAATCCAATCATCACCATCCACTGAGGTAATATTCATCGCAAAGATCAGGCTTGTCCCCAAACTCTGCCTTTGCCCCGTGGTTGGACTTTGCGGCTCGCTGTAAACTGGAGAGCCTTAGTGTCCAATAAGACAGCAAAGCCAGGCTGATACAGAGCTTAGCTTATTGCAGGTCTCATCCAGTCTGAAAGTGGCCTGTCTGCGTGCCCGTCTGCCCGTCAGCCCGTCTATCCCTGTGTCTGTCTATATCCGTCTCAGGAAGCCAGACATTCATAAAGGTCTCTTATGAAATAAAGCGGAAGGAAAACATCTCCAGCCATCGCGGGGCAGAGAAGACAAACACTCCAGCAGTATGCAGATGAAGGTACAAAAGCATTCGCTGGCACAGACACAAACATGAGAGCGCATACACACACACACACACACACGGACACACACACACACATGTTCTGTACATAAACAAATGCAGACATATGTATGTAGTGCACACACTGATATCTGCATATAAAGACACAAACACAGAAATTCATATAGACACTGATGTACACTTCTGAATAATCTTTGTTTTCAAGCAGACAGGCCAAATTATTCATCTACATCTCTTGCCAACTTCTTATCAAGCTCCCCTGTATGTGTGTGTGTGTGTGTGTGTGTGTGTGTGTGTGTGTGTGTGTGTCCACTTTAAGAAAACTTGTGTCCGCTTTAAGAAAACTTGTAGCACTACAGATCCATCTGACTAGGGACTAGGGAAGTGTATGTGCGTAGAAAGAGAGAGGTAGAGAGAGAGAGAGAGAGAGAGAGAGAGAGAGAGAGAGAGAGAGAGAGACAGCATCAGAGAGAGGCTGTCAGTGAGGTGCAAGGTCCAGCTAGCAGAGTACCTATAAATCTCAGCAGAGACAGCCTCTCGCTATCTTGAAGGGTTTGTGGCCCCCTAGCCGCACCTCTCCTCATCCCTGCAACACCTCCCCATCCCTCTCTCTCTCTCTCTCTCTCTCTCTCTCTCTCACCTCGGCCTGCCTCTCCTTTCTCTCCCCCTCCCTCACCCCCTTCATGCGCTTCTCTCCCTCACTACTACTACCCATCCTCGCCTCCTCTCTCCTCCTCTTTCCCCGTTCTCCTCTCCTCATCTTCTACTACCTCGACTCCCTATTGCTTCCTCTTATCCTCTCCTATGTCTATTTTTTTTTTTTGTCTTCATTTTTCTTCACTCGTCGCATAGCAATATTTGTCATATTTTTTTCATCTAAACTTGATACTTTCCCTTGCTACATTTACCTTCCTGTTTTACAACAGCCCCATTGATCCGTGTGCCTCTTGCTCCACGTTTCCTACCTTCCTTGTCTTTTGCTGCCCTTTCCTTATTCTCCACGGTAAAAATGGGGGAAGACGATGGATCAGTCTCCTTCTGTTTGTTCATTATTTGTTCAACCATCCATCACACGCAATGTCTCAGACACCACTGATCAGATTTCTACTAAACTTGGGGGAATGATGCATCTCACCACTGCATTCCAGCATATTCAAAATGACACTAACTGGCCCAATGGGGGCGCTACAGGTCAAAACGAGGTGGCATGTTTGTTACTGATTGGCCGTGAAGTGGATTGCAACATCCGTGGGCGAGAGTGACATGTTTACTGTTCCTTGTTTCTTTTGTAAATTTTGCCTTGTATGGAGGCTGTGTGTAAAATGCACAATTAAATAGACTTGAAATTTCCTCCTCTCCTCTCCCCTCATCCCCTCTCCTCTCCTCTCCTCTCCTCCTCTCCCCTCCCTGCTCCTATCCTCATTTCTCCTTCCTTCACCCATAGCCCCAGGCAATGTCCTGTCCTGTCCTGTCCTGGCTGTGAAGTACTCGAAGAGCAGCCAACGCCAGCCACCTGAGACACCCAGCACCACAGTTATTATGACAGGCCAGCCAGCCAAACATCTGTCAACCTGAGCACTGTGGGGATGGAGGGAGTGAGGGGAGGAGAGGAAGGAGGGAGGGAAGGAGCGGAAGGAGGAAAGGATAAAAGTGAAGAGGGAGAAACATGGCAGAGACGAGGTAAAAAAAAAAAAAAGGCAATGAGGTGAGAGAGGAGAGAAAAAATAGAGAGGATGTAGAATTGGGAATTAGGTTCCAATCATCCTGCGACTGCTGGAAGAAATACCAGCAAAAATGCGACTGTACACACACATTATCCAAGGTGGCAGATGCCAAAGCTTCAGATACGTTATCCAATGTCTGAAGGCTGGTCTACTGTCTGAAGGATGACGCCACGTCATGTTCTATGGTATATCAGTTGAAGAAATAAGGGTGGAGGCATAACTGCAGTTAATCAAGGTATGAATGCAATGTTTCCTTGCACTTCATATGTAGCTGAGCGAGTCAGATAGCCAACAACCATCTGACTCGCTGATATTCTCGACTCCAAATGATCTAAATAGAAAGTCCGTATTATGATGCATGTCTTTCGATTAATTTCTAATTTGCAGTTATTATATTACAGTTTTGGGGTTTTACTATCCTTTGGTAGCTCATCAAGTCAGCTAGCTTGTAAAGTTCTACAGAATAGAGAAACTATATACCAGGTTATATAATATATGTCAATGTAAAATATATTACCCACATCATGGTGGTGAAGTGCAAATGCCAGAGCCTTGGTGTTGACGCTTCACATCTGTCGCCTGCAGTGCGCCGCAGACGCGTCAAACGAGATGTGTCAAATAACACACGTCAAAGGTCGCTTCCGGTGCCTTTACTGTGAGGCTTCATGGTCTCTCTCTTCATCGTTCTTTATCTCTCTCCGTGTCCTTCTCCGTTTTTGTCCATCGTTATTAATTTTCACAACCGCTGAATAGAGAGATCACAGTGTGCTGTAAACACCTGGATGATTTGACGAGGCAACAAAAGGCAGAGCAGTAAGTGCTTGGCCCGCAGGCAAGGCAGGGGGAAACAGCCGGAGCGAACAGGCGCTAATACATCAGGTCGCCCGCGTGTGAATGGCCCAGATAGAGACAGTGCCACCAGACAGGCAGGTGCTCCAGGAGCGTCTCAATCTAGAGGCCTGCTGACCGACAACCACCCAGTTCTCCTCTTGGTCTCCTCTCTCCTCTCCTCTCCTTTCCTTTCCTTCATTTCCTCTTCCTTTCATTAAATGTGCCTTTGAAAGCGCTTTCGAAAGGGTAGATAGTTAGATATAGAGTAAGAGTGGGTGAGAGAGAGAGAGAAAGTCTATCTAAAGGTGTGAGACAATATGTATGCAAATGTTCTCTCCAAGCAGCTCACCAACACGGGGCAGAACCAGAGGAAGCCTGCCACAGGGAGGCAGGGATGAGGATTTATCATCCAATATCATCTCATCATAAATGATAATGATAAACACATAAGCCGGGCTATAACATAGTTATATACCATCTCTAACCCTGCTACCTAAACAGCACAGTAAATCAGCAGAGATTACATTTTAATGTTTGAAGCAATTAAGCCGTGGAGTGTTTGAATACTCCATAGAATTGGACATGGAGAGCTGAAATAAAAATAAAAGTGCTTTGGCATTTAAGAACTGGCATGCTCTTACATCGAGAAATATTACTGCTCAGTCGGCCCGTGAATGCACAGACGGAGTTCGTTTCAATTGCGCGGTGCTCGAGCCAGACGGGAGAGAATTAATAAGGCACTACAGTGTATCGGTGTTACTAAATTGGCTGTGTTTCATAACAAAGTCTTTCAGAGCAATTATCAATTAGAAACAATTAAAAGAGCCATTCATCATTCTCGCTAAGCCGGCTCCGAGCGGGGAGCGGCGCCGAGAGGGAGGCTGATAAAAGTGTAATCAAAACCGTAATCAGCCGGCGCTCTCTCGACGGAGGCGGGTCCTGACGGAGCCGAGGTGCGTTACAGCAAAGATCGCACCTTCGCCCCGCTCCGCCGGACAGGACGCCGCGCGAGGCTGCCAAACAAACACATGGCCACCAAAGCGGCATCTGTGCAGCGAGAGGAGAAGATCCGCTTTACAGTCAAGCTGAGAAGAAACTTCAAACGATGCCAGGGAAATCACACTTCCATCCTTCGGCCCTTGGCAAACATCTCTATGTCGAGACTACATACAGCACAGTATGTGTCGGCTCACTGTGCGTGGTGTGTATACTGGGTGTATTGTGTCGATCGATACAGAAAATAAGTATATAAATTGTTTGCTTCCTCTCCTCATGTAGTTTAAAGACCCGCCCCAGTTTCCTTCATTGCCTCTTTCCTGGACTTCCCTTCCCTGGGCTTCCCACCAGCATATTAGCATCCAGATTATCTTTGTTTTGTTGGTAGCCAAGAGATACGATCTTAATGCAAAGATGCACTGGGGGAAAGCAGGCCTTGTATATCTCTGTGCCTCCAACTTCCCCAGCTATCAGGCCGGGGCACGGGGGTGAGGCTACACCCCCCCCACACACACCCTCACACACTCCCTCTACCCCCCACCGGCCGTATGGCTAATCAATGCAGCCTCTTCCGTGCGGCGGTAACCCTATACTCGAGCAGGGAGGATAGGGGAGCTACCGCCGCGGCCTCCCCCCTGTCTCTCCATCCTAATGAAGCTCCCAGGTAATCAAATCACTGTACACACAGGCAGATGGCCAATATGGGAACAACCGCCACGTCCCTTTGATGGTATCACGACAAAGTTTTCTAACTTGCCAACGAGTCGCTTCTCCTCCTCCTCCCTGCAAGTGTGTAGTGTCAACAAAAAAAAAAAAAGGAACGACGGTGCGGTTACATCTGTTCGAAATGCTCAAGGTGTGATGCGTTTCTCCATGTCTCAGGCAGCACTAGGCTCACTGATGAGGCATCGCACCTTTGGTGTCGGCCACACAGGCAGCTGAGAAAACCGGTCATACTGGCCTCTGTAACATGCTGTCCTGTGCTGAACTGTGGCTGAACATGTAGCTTTTTTTAAATGGGCTGCAACTTGTGATGTGATGTGTGCTAAAATGTTTCATATCCATTTGTGCCTTTTTTTTGTTTAATTCATCAGTCGGTATTTAAAAAAACAAAACAAAAGCTAACTATTTTGTATGGAAAGGTCTTAAAATGACACATAACTTTCATAGTACCCCATAATGTGCTTTACTTTGGGATGAAACTCTATACGGGCTAATCCCATTCATACATCATCAGGACAGCACAATAATCCACAAACACCACATTACAGGATTCACCATGCACTAATTACCTTTCAATCAACACGTTATTGTTGAGCCAACCAAATGACTTGGCATTAACTGAGGGCAACTGTTGGCAGCTGTACTGGAGACCAGCTCAGTGGGGTGATCTCCCCCAGCTAGATTTAATAAAGGAGGGTTATTATAAAGGAATATTTTCCCTGCTCTCCCAATCTAGGAGCTGGCACTAAGACCTGTCTCATTCTCCTCGCTCTGCAGAGCAAGTAATACCCACTAATCCTAGACATAGAAAGAGGCTGTGGGGAAGAGAGAGAGAGAGAGAGAGAGAGAGAGAGAGAGAGAGAGAGAGAGAGGGAAAGAGAGAGAGAGAGAGGGCAAGAGCGAGCGGTAATGTCATTATTTACATTTTTTATGCTAACTTCTATGCTAACAGAGTCCTTACTTCACCCTTCCACACACTCACCCCTAGACCCCAAAATGATGTGCATGAGAGAAAGTGTGTGTGTGTGTGTGTGTGTGTGTGTGTCTGTGTATGTGTGCGTGTCCACGTGTGTGTGCTGTTACCGCAGTTTGCCCTGTGTGGAGGACTAGACACGGCCCGAAGAGTCGCAATCCCCAACAGTGTTCATTAGAAGAGTTCACGCCGGCAGTGCGCGCTCACTCACACACACACACATACACACACACACACACACAGGAAGCTCCCAGGCCCATCCTATCCAGTGTGATGTAATGAGATATCTCTGCTGTTTCTCATTCTAGCCTCTTCATCCTCCACAGAACAGAAACCATTGACAGAGAGAGAGAGAGAGAGGGGAGCGGAGAGGATACGTGAGGAAAAGAGGAGAGGAGAAAAGGAAGAAGAAGAGAATAGAGCAGTAAAGGAGGAGAGAGGATAGCAGAGCAGAGAAGAGGACAGGAATAGAGGACAAGGAGCAAATCAGATTCCTCTGTTGCTGTCTTCCTCCCCCTCCCTGTTTAAGGGAGTAATACGTCTCCATC
>NC_136012.1:12069724-12094724 GCF_048128805.1 Centroberyx gerrardi | reverse complement strand
GGATCTCCTCAATTTCAGAATATGTGTGTGGTGTGGCGGTATTACAGTCATAGAACCATATCAAAGCCATGATTAAGGCAGATTAGCACTTCTAGACGACAAAAACAATGTCTTCCTATATCTCTGGAGAATGATTCCTTTTCTTTACCTTTGCCAGTCTTTGGACTTAATTAGCTGGCTTTAGCAGGCTTGGTGGTGCAGCAGCTCAGCTAAACATTAGTAATTGCCGTGTTTATCTCCTTTCAGATTAAAAATAACCCACACGGAGAGGTTGCGACAGTGTGGAGGCTTTCAGCAAAGCAGTATTCACTTTTTTTTTTTGCTCACGTGGGTTCGAAAACAGCTCCTCATGGCAGGTTCTATTTTTTTTCTGAAAGGCCTCCATGACAGCTTTGCCGGTGAAACATTTAACAGCCTTCCCGGCGGTTATTTTAAGATGACTTTAATTGTTTACAGTGTTTCTCTTTTTAATGGCCTTAACATCGTGTCAACAGCTAAACTACAGATAATCTCGCATGAACTTCAGCCTCCCAGGGAAGAATTGGAGTGCTGAGGAGTTTAACAAGCGAGCACTCCCTCTCTCTCATCTCTTTATACTTCCTTTTTTTGCTTCTCCTTCCTCTCCTCTACTCATTCTCAACCCCCTGCCTCCCCCCCCCCCCCCCCCCCTATCCTGTCTCTATCTTGCTTGTTTATCGCACTCCCTAATAAGAAAAAACCTTTCAGATCTTTGTTGACTTAGTAGCGGTTCATCTCCAAAGACAACAAACAGCATATGTAATAAACAGAGACACACGACAGATTCAAAACAAACATAATACAAACATCCCAGGTATGCATATTTATCACGCTTAACATTCCCAAACTAAGTGATGAAATATGACCTACAAGCGGAGTTTTCGACTATCAGAAAGTCAACGCCATGTTCTGTGCTCTTGTGATATCTACGCCGCATAAGAATTCAAATATAGAGAGAGGGGAGCGTGGAGGGAGACGAGCTCGGAGCTGAACTTGGCCTGCATTCCCTATGTGAGTCATTCTTTGCACGGGAAACTATAGCCAGACACGCTGAGATCTCAAAGTCACCGCAGCAGGGAGGCCAGAGACACTACGAGGGGAGGAGGTTAGGAGAGGAGGAGAAGACGGAGAAGTATGGGGTGGAGGAAAGAAGGGGGGAAAAGGAAAGAGATGGAGGAAAAGATAGAGAAAGGGATGGATGTTAACTGGAAGGGGTGACAAGGACAGGAGGAAAAGGCGGCGGAAAGAGGGGAAAAGGAGGTCAAAAAGAGAAAGCAGAGGGCAGAAAAGTGAAGGAGACAGCAAAGAGGAATAGAGGAAGAACATACAGAGAGAGAGAGAGAGAGAGAGAGAGAAAGAGAGAGCAGAGAGGATGGAGGATAGCGAGGACCAAGAACTTTATAAAGGAATATGAAAGAACAAGTATAACTCTCTCTCTCTCTCTCTCTCTCTCTCTCTCTCACACACACACACACACACACACGGCCGAACACAAGCCAGAAGACTGGGGTTCGCCGGCTTGATTGGGAATCCTCCCAGAAATCTCCCAGAGTTCTGAGCGATGGCAGGAAGTCAGGAGGAGCAGGAGGAGGGATCACAGGGGGAGTGTGGGTAATATGCCAGGGAAGAAGTCAACTAACTTTTTCTCTGCTGTCAGCACATCTGCTGTGGAGGGCGATCCGTCTCACTCCCATCACTACAGGACCGGGCTACACATATGGCGGGAGATGGAGAGTTAGCGCAGAAGCTGTGCTGTGGCAACACACACACACACACACACACACACACACGGAGCACGGCTCTGCAGACATGCCAGGGCGCTGGGTAATTGTCTCAGCGTGATTGTGACCACTGCCACAGAGGACACATTTATAGGAGAGCAAAGGGCTTCCACTCAATTCGAACGACTGTGTAAACCAATGACACAATTACATCTATTATACGCTCCTCAGACCCAGATCATCCCACAGTGGAACAAATTGAATCCTCCTAAAATTGTTAACCCCTCCTATCTGGCTCTCCCAGCAGAGCAAAAGGAACACTCCAACCTGACCCAAGTCTGTCATGCTTTATGTAGCTTTTGATATGGTTATTATGGGATTAATAGCACAGTTATCACACAGACACAGAAACAGAAACACACACACACACACACACACGCTGTAGACAGAATAATCGGCCACCAACCACTCTACAAGGAACGACTTTAACTCTACTCATTGTTTCTATTGAAGTTCAGCTCTATTACCATAGGTTAAAAGTTGCTGAAAAATAAACGCACACCAAATCCACATATCCTCTTGCATAAGAACAAAGACACACATAACACACAAACATACGAACATATGCATACATGCATATATAAACAGCCCAACATAAACACCCGGGTTGTATCTGTAACTCTACAAATCTCAAATCAGACAGTAGCATAATACTGGAGTTTGCGGTAATATAGCTGTTATGACTATTTGCAGTAATAAAATATATGTATTGTAATTGTGATGCATGTTGGATCTGATTGTAAGTTTCTATTCAATTGCAATGAATCCTACCGTTTCTTTTCCAGCAGAACTATCTGTCACGATGTGTTTCCTAAATTCTGTTTGATGAAATGTTTTTATTAAGGTTGTATTTGTAACCTTATTAAGGTTATAGGCTTACAGGCCTATAAAAGCAAAGACACAAAGCAAACACTACTCTATATGATTTCATTATAATATGATTGTTTTTATCATGAGTTTGATTCCAATTACGCAGAATTGGCTACATGTTCTTGATGACATCCCCCTGCAATAAAGGGAAAACAAACAATAAAGATTAATAATGAAAATATGACCAACCCCACAGTGTGCCTCCTACCATCGCCGTACTGCAGTAATTGCTGCAGCCCTAACAAACACGTGCGCACGCAGCAGATGCAAGCACACACTGTTAAAATGTCAGGGATCAACAGTATACACACAACAACAACATGACCCATCTGGATTTGACAGTGACCCGGGTTCACTGGGTACGGTAAAATGTAGAATGATAAATGCGTACTTTCTGCTCCTGCTAAGCTTCAAGCAGGCCTTGTTTTCTCTTCCCCCTCTCCATCATCTCATCTCTACAGTCATTCTCTCCTTTTATTCTGGCTAAATCCGTACGGATCAGACTAATGCTACAAGACATATCAGCCATCGCAGCGGGAGCACAGGACTAAAGACACAGGGAGATGGAGATGATTGGAATTGCTCTCTCTCTCTCTCTCTCTCTCCCTCCCTCCTTCTCTCTCTCTCTCTCTCTCTCTCTCTCATGGATCGAGTTCCTACAGCTTACAGTTCCATGTGACATTTAAAACACAGTCCATGACAATACAAATATGCAAATATAGCTCTAAAACAGACCGATCGTCCCCGGTGAGCTTTAAATAAAACATAAACCGGGCAGCCGGTAAAATGATGAATGCCACGTGTTCCCGTGTGTCGGAGCCCACTGGGACGTCGGACCGAGGTCGGCGGTCATCTATTCAGAGTGTCTCCAACTTGAATAAGCCCCCTTCTTAACCCGCTGATCGGCTGAGCCATAAATGATTGTGCGTCTGCCCTAGATGCTGATGGCTAGTATCGCGGTGTCATCGCTGAATGAAGAAGCGCATGGCTGTGCTTTATTCAATTAGGCTTCCCTGGGGGGCGCAGCACCAAATGAACTGCAGCCTAACAAACTCCTCAGCGCCACACATCACTCTGCTAATCAGCCAGCAGCCATAAGGCCACGCTCCACTTCAGCCATCTTATTCTCTCTACATAGAGTCCTGTATATTGTTGCTGCCATATACTCTATGCTTGGGAAGGTGAACAAGTCTTCATTAGAGCTAGAGATGAGGGAGCTAAAACTATCTGAGACGTCGACAAGAAGCAAGAAAAAAAACATCTGGAGCCTCTTGTTCGACAGTGAAAGGGAAAGTGACACTGCAGCCACTTGAACAATATCTAAACTCATTTTCTGGAGAGATGATCACATTGTCCGCTGCATGAAAGTTAACACAACACTGAAACAAAGTGTATTTGGGTGTAAAAGTTCAAGTAAACATTCTCTGAGTGCGCAAAGTCATTCCACGTCTCGTTGTTAATGTGTCAGCTTCCAACTTTCATGACAAATGGAAATCTGGATTCTTGAATTTCTGGCGTTGGGAGAGAGATCTGTTCACAAAATACATACCAAGATGTCCAAGATCGTGTGAATAAAAACACAGCTAACAACTCTATTATACCAATAAACAGATTTTTTATCACAGACACATAGTACTAGAAAAAAGGACACAACCACATACTTGACCATAAATCTAATAATTTGGTACTTGAGGACCATGTTACACATCACTGAAGTAGATAATTACTGCACACACACACACACACACACACACACACACACAGAATGAGGTAATTACTGTAATAGCGGTGAAGGTATTGGGTCCCCGACAGAGAAACAGAGAGCTATCTCTGAAAGCCTTCTTCACATGAGAGGCTCCATTAGCCTGTGAATCAGCTGACATAATGTTACATCCTCTTTAGACACACATTACGACATCACCTTACATGGTGTTATGACTCTTGGTGGTTGCTCACGGGGCCGTGCGGGCGAACATTATAGCGCAGTTTAACATGAGAAAACAATGTCAAATTTGAAGCCTGCTCAAGCGTGCGCGTTTAGCGAGCCCGTTCAGCGATGGCGGTGGCTTCAGCACCTCTCTGAGGAGCGCCAGATTTAACACAGCATGTGAGTGTGTGTGTGCGTGCATGTGCGGAGTGTGTGTGTGTGTGTGTGCGGCGGTATGACAGTAGTGGGAGGAAGGAAGTCACACGCCATCTCATCTTCCATGAGCCACTGTCCCTTAGGTCGGTTGGTTACATAACTGATGCTAACGCAGAACATTGGCCACCTCTTGGGAAGTCTGTTGCACGTAATTGTTGTCACACACCGACCTGCTGCTTTGTGCGAGACACACATTCCTACAGCTGCACATGCACATGCATCTCCAGTAAACCTACTGCACACATACACATATCTGGAAACCGTGTATTTCCAACTTTGGTTCCATTCTTCTATTTAGTTTTTCTTTTACTTCACTGGAAAGGTTGCATTACATCCTTTACATGGCTTTCTGGCCCTGGGGTCAATGAAACCCATTTAAAACCCACTGACATTTTTTTTTTTTGGGCAATGCCTTAGCATCAAATGGAAAAATATATCAATCAATCAATTCCTTAAACACTATAAATGCGAGGCTTTTATCCAGCAGCAGTAGTACACACGTTGTTGTTGTTGTGTGTTAAGGAGTTTAAGGAACTTTAAAGAAATAAATGACTTTGATGATTTCAACTGTAATGCCTCAAAATGAACAGGTTCTCTGTTGTCACACACGTGCTGTAAATACACACTCTCACGCACACACACACACACTTTGCCATGTAGCAGGCTTCCGACATCAGGAGTCTGGTACTGAAAGCATGAGTACCACATCACAGGCAGCTCCACAGCTCAGAAAGGTGCTAATCTTGTCAAAACACTATGATCACTGCGATGAAACATACACTCTCTCAATCACGGAGACTGTAATAATACTATGCCCCCTCTTCCCGCCAGGCCTCCCTCCGTCTCCGCCTCTTTCTCTCCCTCTCACACACACACACACACACACACACACTCTGTCTCGGTGCGGGTCAGCGTAGTGCTGGTGGCTGCAGAGTGGAGCAAAGGTGTGCCGCACCCTGCTATTATCCCCGGAGCCCTGCTCTGTATAACAGCAGCGGTGTGGCACACTGAGCGACGGCTCAATGGAGGGCCTGCTGGGAGCTTACTAACAGGTGAGGAGTCAGAGCAGCCGGAGGGAGAACACACACAGAGGAGCGCAGTGCAGGCACACGCACATAGACACACACACACACACACACACACAGACACTGGTAGACGCACAAATGTGGTCACTCGGCGGTGAGTGAAACAGGCAAGAAATAAAAGCAGGGAAGCACACACACGCGCAGGCACACATACACGCAGGAATGCATGCAACGTGGGCAGACACACACACACACACACATGCTGAGAGTGGTAATAAGCCAGCCGTGCTCTCCAGGGATAGGGCCAGTGGCCACAGAGGAGGAGAGAGGAAGCAGCTGGCTGTTGAAATACTTCCCCTCCAAGCACTGTAATTTCCTCCCAGAGGCGCACCTGGCCCAGCTCTCATTCACACATATATACTGTATCTGTGTGTATATGTGTGTGTGCACACGCGCGTGACAGTGTGTGTTTTTGCGCTGTGTGTGCTCATGCATACATATGTTGTGGGTGTATACCGGTACCTGCTAATGCACACTACCCATCCGAACATGTACGCCCCATTGCCCGAGATAACATCCATATTGTTATATATGACATACATTATTGTATCCATAAAATCTGCACATTCCACCCCTCCTACAAGCTGTGTACAGAATATGCTGCTGCTGCGACGACTGCAATGGGACCTTAGCGGAACATCCGGCTGATCTGAGACCAGTATCCTGTTACGGCCTCAGTTTTACAAAGATCTCCCTTCACACATCCGAACAGATTGCACAACAATCAATACACTGGCAGTGATCCAGGTCGCCTGCATTGAAGACTCGTAATTGACCAGGGAGATTCATATCAGACTGATACAGCATATCATCGCCGTCGGGTGAAAACCTCGTAACTCCAATTTTGGTGATTTTCGTGTTTTAACTGCAATTGAAGGATTACATTCTCCTCTATGGGTTGAGAAAATTCTTCAACCCTCAGGTTTATGTAATCTTTTCAAAACCAATTAGATAAACTGAAAAATGCATGGTGGACAAGCTAAAAACAAGGCTTTACAAGGTTTTTCTTAGTATCTGAAACGTTGACATTTCGGAGACACAAGGTTTTCATCCGACAACAGCGATATCAGACTTTAATCTAAACATCCTATCCAGCACTGTGACATATGGCAGCTGGCTGCTATGAAGCCCATTTGGAACATATTTCCTCTTGCTCCGTGCAGTGAACTTTACATGACAAGATTCACTGGAGGGACACAAAACAACTCGATCTTAACCCACAGTAGAAAGATAGGAAGGATTTTTATTCCAAAATTAGATATCCATTTGAGAAAAGTGACAGCAACTCACAAGTCACAACACAAAATTAAAACAAATCATTCTTTTTTGAAGAAAAGTAGATAAGCCCTTGGTTAACAAAATTAACTTTTCACATACTGGATAGATATTTAATCATGATTTACAAATAATACTTTCTTTTCCCTCAGTAGATATATTGCTTTTTGGACATGAACTCCTATGTTGAACAGGAAAACCCCATATTTTAATCGACCATGCTATAACAGTTCTGTATAATTTATGTTTCCAGACTCTGGAATTTACTGCTAAGCTTGGGGTTTTTCGCTGCTAAAAACATACAGCCTTGCACAGCCCTTGGCAAATGACATTGTTTACCTAGACTATATACAGTAAAGGAATTCTCCATTGTAACCAGTCATTTCGGAGCTTAAAACGGCAGCCTGAGGACGTACAGAGCAGGCGTCTCCCTGACTTCGCTCACACTAGGGCTTAGACAGCCATCTTGCTTTGGGGCAAATAGGTAGACAGTGCTGGAATGGAGACATGTTGCTTTGAGGCACTTGGTTAGATAATGGAGATGGAGATGGATAGAGTCATTAGTGTGTCAGTGCAGAGTGAGTATGCTGGGGGAACAGAGTGTGTATTATGCCATGTAAACCAAGGGTGTGCTGAGTAAAATCACAGCAGATAAGGTCTGTTCACATTCACTTAGAGCACTTGGTAGTCAGGACCAAGGGCACAGGGTTTATTGCTGGAGGGGGTTTTTAGGCCACTAAATATGCCTCATGATGACATCAGAAGGATGACATCTTCCCAAGGTTTCCAGGTACCTTTCTGGGACTCAAACAAGCAAGCTGTACTGCAAAGTGACTGCTGGGAACCCCTTTTACGTAAGTGACGGGGGATGAATTCAGGCCATTTGTGCATGTATGTGCGTGTGTGTGTGTGTGTGTGTGTTTGTGCCCGTGTCTTTAAGTGCTTAGTCACGACTCTCCTCTTAAAACCCTTGCGCCATATGACTATCCTTGTGTCACCCGCAGAGAGGGAGACAGAGCAAGAGAGAAAGAGAGAGAGAGAGAGAGAGAGAGAGAGAGAGAGAGAGAGTTCTCGAGGGAGCCCCCTTCACTTCCCTGATGCGGGAGGCAGACGTTAAGCCACAGTGACTAGCACCACTAGCCTCCGTCTGACCTTCTCCCAGTTCCACCCAGCTCAGGTCCAACACGGCATTATGTTGACGCTGTGCTGCATTGGACACAGAACACTCCGACCCCACAGCAGCCCAGAACGGCCCAGGACAGCATGGCACAAAACAGAACAGAACAGTACGGAACACAAGAGAACAGGACAGAGCAGCACTGCCTGAGGGGCAAAACAAACGCCGGCTTTGTGCAGATGCGTGAGGTCCTGTCTGTCCGCCTCGGTCCTCCGCCCAGTGTCGGCCCACCAACTAATTGCGATCGTTTTGCCCCAGAGGCAGCAGGGAGCCTTTCTGCCTGGAGAACAATACAGATCTCTGAAATGTCAATGAAAACACAAGCGAGCTGCACAGGACAGAGCGTAACAGAAGAGCACAGAGCAGCACAGGGAGGAGTAGGATATTGTAGCAGAACAGTAAAGCCTACCGTGAAATACCATAGTAAACAATAGAAAACACCACACTGTAACATAGAACATGCTGTTTTAATCAGAGTATTTTGCTGAGAAAAGAGATGTCTTCTTGCATAAGGACAGATTTTGACTTTATTTATTTATTTTTTTTTTTATCCTATTTATGTACGAGCTCAGTCCAGGTAGCAGACTAGGTGAGGGGGATTGTGGGAAAAAGCCCTGTGGTAGTCCATCTGTCTGGCATGTCTGGACACAACGCTGCACTGGCACGCACACACATGCTTGCATCTCGCATACACGCACTTGCACACCAATGCAGGCAAGCCAGCATGCACGCACGCACACACACACACACACACACACACACACACACACACACACAGTCCCCCTGGACAGAACTCTAACTGCTAAACTCCCCTTTCTCTCCACTGTCCACCTTGAGAAGCGAAGCCTCTGCGGCCCACAGAGGAAAAACAGGCAGAAGGAACGGGGGGAAAGGAAGACGAGAGCGTGTTCGGTCTAAAAAGCAGCATGCACTGATAAAACCAGAGGAAAAAGAGGGAAGAGAGGAAAAGGAAATGAAACGGGTAAAACAGGAAGACATGGCTCCAGACCGCAGATAGATGGAGGGGATAAAATGAATTAGTAGAAAGGGAGGGGAGAAGACAAGACAGATTGAGGGATGGAGCTCTGTCCGCCCAGCAGAAATGAATGGCAATCCCTCATTTTCCATCGCCGCGCCGATTAATTGACGAATGTGCCACATTAATAATAAAGCTTGCTCTCTCCACTTAGGACATTGATTCACACCTCCTCAGCTTATGGTGTGAGAAACCGATCAATCTCGGCCCCTCTCTCTTTCTCTCCCTCTCTACCTCCTCTATTACCTGGCTAAATATAACTTCCTTCCCTCTGTCTTCAGCCAGGAAATGAGTCCAACATTCAATAACTGGCCGCGCGTTAAGCAGGCTTGGCTAAGGAGATCTCCAGAAATGATTGATTGATTATTAATTAATTCGCTAATGTCCCTGATTGATCTACAGGGGGGGGGGGGGGGGGGGGGGGGGGGAGTGATTGTCTGAGCGAGAGAATAGAGAGGAGAGAGGAGAGCAAAGGACTTGATAGGTTTTACCTCGAGGGCGGAGGGAGGAGAAGTGCCGTGCCAAGGAGGGCGGATCCATATTGTTCTCATACCCTGCTTCCTCCTCTGTGTCACTCTGTTGTTACAGTGATATGATGTAACAATTGGAAGGTAAACTGATGTTTACATAACATTGTTGTGGTCTAGAATAGCCGAGATAAAAAGGAAAGAGATGGAGAGAGAGATGCAGAGAGAGAGAGAGAGAGATCCACATCAAATGCCACTGGGAGCATCACATGCCTGCTTGTCTGTCTGTCAGTCTGTCTGTCTGCTTAGCCTTGAAAATCCCAGCACTCAAAGCCAGACGACCACGGAACTCATGCCCACGCCATACACGCACACACACGCACACACACACACAAAACACACACACACACACACACACACACTGCGGCCTGTTCTATCCTACGCTATTGATCTGCACCCCACTCTTCATTAGAAAGAAAGATTCAAAGGCAACAAGGAGCAGTGCGATGTGTTGTGTGTGTGTCTGCGTGTGTGTGTGTGTGTGTGTCTGTGTGCGTGTGCATGTACGCGTGCATGCTCCGTGTCTGCATTTGTGTGTTCAAAAAGTGTAAATCCATGATCAAGGGAAACGGTGTAAGTTACATCCTGCATGTGCGCGCGCTTCCATAGGGTTTCTGCGTGTGCGCGCATGTGTGTGTGTGTGTGTGTGTGTGTGTGTGTGTGTGGTCGCGCTCATATGTGTCTGTGCATGTGAATGTAGTGCCAGGTGTCAGTAACAGTGGGAGCAGATCTGTGTTACTCTAATACAGTCTGTCCTCACTGGGTGTTCCTATGGAAACTCTCTCTCTCTCTCTCTGTATATTATTAGACATTCTTGAGTCGACTGCTCAGAATAGGAAGACACAGATCTCATCCATGGCAATACACTTGTTATCAACCGCTGAGGCTCGTGCCCGTCCAGCACGGGAGGCTGATTCTTTGAGAGTATCCTCACTCTGATGATTAGTTAAGATGCAGACCCTTGCGCCGGTCGAGGTCACGATTGATTGACCTCTAGGCATCAAATCAATCACACTGACTGGACGGCGATTTCTGCTAACAGGGGCCGGAGGCACACGCACTGCAGAAATATTCTTCTTAGCAAGTCAGTTACTCTTGAATGCAGTCGTGGAGTCTTATTCTAAACCCCTTGAGCTGACAGTGTTGGGTGCTGTTGTTTTGTTTTGTTTTGTCATTTTGTTCCAAAATGAGATATCCACCATTTGAAAAAGATGGCACCTACGCTTACAAAATATCTAACAAAAAAATAAAACAAATGATGGTATTTTTTAAATGCTAACAGATAGCTTATGTCCTTGATTGACAAAATAATACCACTTTACAGACTGGACTGTATATATTTTAGACATATTGAATGATGAACTTAAGGAAAATGGATACATTTAGCATTTTGAAAAGAAAACTCTTCATATACAAACATGTAAGTTAAATCTGAATCTGATATGTAGGTGCTACAGAACATATTGAATATAAGCTCAGGGTCTCCTCTATCTCTTGGTACCAGCCAATATTTGGACAATTCTCCAAATGAAGGCGTAGCCCTGCCTGCTATATTAATTCCAATGTGTCGGTACTAATTTGCATTTAATTTTGAAACTAATTTGAAAGTAATAAAGTGTCACATTATATGCAAGTGTTGTATATTGAATGGAAGCACAGGATCTCCTCTATGAATGCATACTGTATGCTCCAGCCAGAGTTTAGACTGGTAAAAGATTGGAAGCAGAAACTTATGAGAACCTAATACCTTACAGAAGAGTTATTGGAGGGGAGTTGCATCACTATTTGCCTCTTGAGGTGAAACATTAGATTGAAAACATATATTTTATTTGCATTGCATGTGATGTTTCTCTTTTGCCTTTTGCACTGTGTATATTACATTTCTATGCATGCATATTCTGTGCATGTTTCCAATTTCATCAAAATGACACATTATTTTGTGTTCAGCTCAAGAGATTAAAAGAAGTGAAAATGGGGTGAGATAATTTCACCTGATTCCAGTGCAACTCAACTTGTTTCAGGAAGTTTCTTCAATCAAATGACATTATCTTGAAGCCAGTAGAGTGACCTCATTTCACTGCATTGGAAGCCAGGAAAATATCTCACCTTGTTGGCAGATTGTTTTTTTTCCAAAGAAATAAAATGTTAATACAATATTTTATTTTATAAGATTTTTTTCATTGTGTGGTGATGACATTAGGACCTTCAGAATCAAGGGCCATTTGAATACATGCTCATTATTGTTTCATTGATCTAATCCCAGAACCAACATACCATGGACAGTGTAAGTATGTGTTCCTCTCAAGAACAATGACCCATCCAGTTATAAAACATGGAAAATGGAGGGACACACAATGAGAAACCAAACACTCGATAAGAGCACTAGCTGTTAATTGTTAACATGCCAAGACAGTAGTATCTTATTCTATGAAAGATCTCAGTAAGTGCTACCTTACCCTGCAGACACGTACGTGTGTCTCCATATGTTACTCCATTCTCACTGGAAAAATTAGTGCAGTGACAGGAGGACACATCTTGAGTGTGTGTAGGTGTAATCTTTTCGACAGCAGGGTATGCACACGCTGTGACTCACTCTCTTTGCATACAATAGGTTGGCATGATTATATAACTAGGTGTGTTTGAGGGGAGAGCTGCTTAAGATACCTCTGTCTTTATTTAAGGGTGAGGGAGCAGAGCGAGGCGTTTATTAGGAATATAGTGCAGACGTTGTTAATGGAACTCTGTGATTAAAAAGTCAGCTTTTCAGGAACTGAGGAAAACTCTTCATATTCCCACTGATGTATGTTTAACATTTTAGGGGCTATTATTGATGGCTTTTTGCAGATCATTGTGAGAAAGTACAGCGGCGGAGAGTGTGTAAAGGTGGAGTGTGGTGCAGCGGGAGCCACAGACTGACCTCTGGAGTGGTAGTCTGCCGCCGGGCTGCTGAGGGGCGCTTTCTTTACGGCCGAGGCGCGATAGACGATGTGCGTCCTTCCTCCTCCTCCCTCCTCCTCCTCCTCCTCGATCACTTCATCGCCCCTCTCCGCCGGCTCGATGAAGAACTCCTCCTGCTCCGTCCTGATCATACCGGCCTGAAACCGAGAGAGGGGGAGGGAGAGAAAGAAATTGAAATGATGACATGAAGACCCGCACATCTGTGACATCGTGTTAATACAGTCCCTCGTCTAACCACGTAACGCCCGTCCTCCTCCGCCCCTCCCCTCCTTTCACCTCTCACTCTCCTCTCCATCCATCCTTTATCTCATCCCCTGACACTTTAAAGAAAGAAATAGCCCTTTTGCTTTTTGCCCGTCGCTGTGTTCTGCGGCCGGGCCGGGAGAGGAGAGAAGAGAAGAGAAGCGGAGGGGACAGCGGTCGTCCCTCCAGGGGCCCGGCGGAGGGCCGGAGTGACACCTGGCATCTGAGCCGGCCGACGCAGCAGCAGGAGATGAGACTGTCCCACTCCCATCCTGCACTAACACGCTCTGTCAGGTAATTCCCCATGTCCGCCTAACACACACACACACACACACACACATGCACGCAAACACACATACACCGATGTGCACGAATGCAAACACACAGGCAGAGAGTGAGAGGGAAAGCGAGAAGGGAGAGAGAAAGAGAGAAGTAAAGAGGCATGTATACGCATACAGAGCACACACACGCACACACACACACACACACACACACACACACGCACGCACGCAAAGAGCTGCATGCACATACACCGGGAAAACAGGCGCTGGGAAAATTGCCCGTCACTCTCTCTAATTCCATCTGTCTGTTTAAGACAACTGGTAATTACCAAGGCAACGCACTGCTGTAGAGGGAAGCCATGGGGGAGAACGCACAGAGAGGATAGAGAGGCTTTGGAGGGGAAGAGCGCAAGAAAGAGAGGAATAAATGAAGGAGAGAAAAACATTGATACGCTCAGCGCTTGTCTCCTTCCACCCTCCCTCTGACAGGAGAGGGAAGGGATGATGAGCGAGTCGAACAGAGGAATGTGAATTGATGATGAAATAAAGAACTACAGTATGCATTACTGAGGGATGTGCGATGAAAAGTTGTGTGTGGACTGTAATGCGGAGAGCTTTGCTGAAAGACAACCGAGTCAAAAAATGCCACACTGGGGCACAATAACCCGCTACAAGTGGCCCTGCTTTATAATAACCTACCATAACTGGTAGTATTTATCACCTTTAAAGCTCCAATCTGAATTTAATCTGGATTTTACAGCCTAATAACAGGGATACACATACAGTAGGCCTACATTCATAAATGTCAAGCAATCAATTTATAGTAATCAGTTTAACTCCCATCCATCAATCAGTTTCAGAAAGAAATATAAAGTATGTAATATGGATTATGATGTGATATGACATTCCTGGGATATGGATTTCAGTGTCAAGGCGGCTTTTTGTTTAGATTTGGATTACACATTAAGCTTTTAGCCACAGCAAAACATGGAACAACTGAGTGATGTTTAAGATGAGATCTGTATACAACCTATACAATTTTCTATTAATACAGTAAGCTACTTTACAAGAATTGAGATAATGGTCATGCTTAAAGCCTCTATGCATAATTCAGAAATTCAGTTTAACATTCAAACCACCAGTTATCTGAGATTGTTAAAGAAGACTTACATATATTGTCAAAGTTAAAGACATTCGGTTTCAAGCTGTTTTGAAACACACAGAGTTAATACTGTAATACCTGTTTGTGGTGGTTTGTATGTTGCACGGCAAAATTCCTGAGGCCAATGCAGAATATCACCAGAGGCTAAGAGCATAAAGAAAATACTTCTGGAAAAAAAAATAAACCCAAGGGTGTCGGGGCAGTCTGAGCTCGATAGCTAGTGTCAGTTTATCCAAGCCCACAATACGTATGAAAACACTACAGGACATACTGTACTGTGCGTTATCCCTTTGACTCTCTCAGGGGCCTATTGTGTGAAGTGCAGTCATGAGAGAAGTCCTCTCTCCCCTCCACTGACCACATCCATATATATGACAGCTCTCTGTCAGTCTATAGCATCTACATGGAGCCTGGCTGTACCATAAAAGATAACAAATAGGACTTGAGACCAGGGTTGAATTGTGAAAGCACCTCGACTCCAGCTAGCTATTTTAGTGGTAAAATCATACTTGAATGAATTGTGAGCAACTATAGAATACTATCTATGGAAACCTTGGAGCTCAAAAGGCAATGGTCGTATAAGACCGAGTACGCTCCACCTATACCTCAGAAGTTGATATGAAAGGAAATGGATATTAAAAGAATTGGCCCTTCAGAAATAAAAAAGGAGCTTTTTTTTTCTTGCCTTTACTCTCTCGTCCCCTCCCATTCTCCTTTTCACTCTCTCTCTCTTTCTCTCGCTCTCTCTCTCCCTGTCAGTCTGAGGCTTTGGTCCCGGAAGGATGTCGACAAGCCACTGACCTGCCCTCTCTCTCCCTCTCTCTCTCTCTCTCTGTCTCTCCCTCTCTCTCTCATCCCTCCATTTCCCCGAGCCGTGGTGCGGCATTCCGATCGGAGCTGATGGATCTGCGATGGTGCATGCGTTCCCGCTCCAGAATACCAAGCAGTGGGGAGAGGAGAGCTGTGTCAAAGAAAAAGATGACATGTGGGACTGTGAGACATGGTTGGATCGATCAGAGCCGACGTGGTGCGGGTGGGTGCGGGTGGGGGTGGTGGGGGTCGGGCAGGGAGGGGGGGGTGGGAGAGAGCTGGACATCTCCTTTGAAAAATCCGAGTGAATAAAGCATCAAAGAGTCTGTACAGATTTCCGTAGTGCGAAGCATTGTCTTCATCCCCTCTAAACCAGGAAGCAGGCAAGGCCTAGTCGAGGGGATTATGGGGAGGCTTGTCCAAACACTGTGTCCAGAACAACTGACTGAGATTCAGATTTATCCGCAGTACACCACGGGCCGTAACACCGCAACACGAGAGCCGTTGTTCCAAAACTCGCCGATAGGGTTAGCGCGGCTGAGACCGTCACGGTAGAGCATTTTCTAAATCATAAACGTGGATTACTAGCATCTTTCAATGTTTCTGAGTTGTTTTTTTTTACACATTTGATCATTTGCATGTAGAGAAGGCAATACATAAAGCACACAGTGGTGGAAAAAAAAAACATACCACCTGCTCCTCTGCTGTTTTACTCACATGAAATATTACCACTGTTTCAGGAATAAATGTTAACTATGACAAAATGTTTTAATATTAGAACGGTTTCAACAAATTAGGGTGTCAGGGTGTCTTCAGCCGCTTTAGGAACGCATTAAAATTTCACACCACCTTTTCTCTTAAATGCAACATTCTGCAGGTGAGACCTTTGACTGGATTTGATGCTCTGTCATGTCTTCAAAGTCCACTGAACGTGCGCACAGGTACGGGCAATCGGTAGAGTACGTGTTAAATATGCAACACTTAATTAGCATAATAATTTCATCGGCCGTCACCTATACAAGCGCTTAGTATAGGGCAACAGTAATCCTACTCAGGCATGGCAATCAATGCCACATGTATGAATACGTTCTAATTAAGGGACCGACGGAATGCAGTTGCCATTGAATAAAGCCCTATAGGCAGATACATAGGGTTCAAGACTTAAGTTAACCATCTATTGGAGGAGGGAAAAAACACATAGCTGAAATGCTGAAATGATCTCTTATTGGTGGACAGTCGGATCTATTTCAGGTCATATTTCAATCAATCTGAACACTTGAGTTCACCCCATCGCGAGGAATGAACGATATCCGGGTGATTTATCATCAAAGAGGACTGAAGGAGAGAAAACATAAATACACTCGCTGGAAAGTGTAACCTATCCCACATCTGGCTTATCTTCAACTGACACACACACACACACACACATACACACGACCCGACATATATAAAGGCTTATTATTACCCTCTCGGCCATTGAGACGGTGACACTAACCACAGCCCCTTCCCTCGGAGACACTGAGGCCCATCTGCAAGGCTCCAAATCTGGAGGCTACAACCTGGGTGTCCGGTTACAAAGGGAGGCTCCTCTGCATTTGAAGACATACCGGGCTCTATTTAAAGAGTGGAGGAGAGTAACCTGAGCGGCGGCTAAGTGTCCTATGGGGCACGTGAGACAGAGGAATAGCAGAAAAGCTATGAGAGAGGATGTTGTGGTGAGGATCAAAGTCACACCCGGTCGGGGCCCTTCAGAGCAGGCAGTGTGTGTGTGTGTGTGTGTTTGATCTGGTGTCAGTGTGTCAGTATATATATGTGTGCGTCTGTGTGTGTGTGTTTGATCTGATTCATAGCCCTACTACTGTTGGCTAGCTTCACACACAGTTGCACACATGCATCCACAGGCACACACACTCTCTCTCACACACACACACACACACACACACACGGATATAGCTTTGATAGTGACTCACTCACACTGTGTAACCCTCCAATTCATTCATCCATTGAGTCATAAGAGAATCGGGCTCGTGGTACAATAGTAAGGCTGATTCGAGGAATTAGCTACACTTCAGAGAGAGAGATTAAAAGTGCATGTCACCGCAAATATTAATAGTGTTGTCTTTAATCGCAGCCGCGGCAAATCGCACCTTTATGCCGCAGTCAGGTTCAGAGGAAGCAGAGTTTTGTGTTTGGATTATGATTAGAGCTCAGGCAGAAATGCAGATTTATCTGAAATTTATGAAGGCATGCATGAACCAAAGCTATTTAAAACACCCAGGGATGCTAAATATATAAGACATTTATGACCCTTGGCAAACCTTTCCTCTCTACTGCTTTACTCTCACAGGAGAATAGGTAGAGAGCAGAGAGAGAGAGAGAGAGAGAGAGAGAGAGAGAGAGAGAGAGAACTGTAATTAAGGTTAAGTATTAAGACAGATTCATTAAGTGAATTAAATTATTTGCTTAATGTCCTGAAGAGCGAGGCGATTGCCCAATTATGTTAATCGGGGATATGCTAGGAGGATGAGGAGGATGAATCCGACGCAGCAAACAAAATTTATCAAATGTAAACACATGGAAAGGAGGGGGCTTTCATACTATTTCACTCTTCTGCCCTCCGTCAGTTACACAAACACATACGCACATATACATACACACACGCACACGTTACGTAGTGTGTGTGTGTGTGTGTGTGTGTGTGTGTGTGTGTGTGTGTGGTGGCAGCCAGATGCCAGTGTGATTTAAGTCCCGGAGGACTTAGCGATGCAGCTCTGTCCCTGTCACCCTGCTCAGCTCATTACCTAGAGTGGTCTCTAAAAATGGTCACACTCCAAAATAACACACACACACACACACACGCACACACGTCTGCATGCGCGTACCGTAAGCACACACACACACACACACACACACACACACACACGGTCGCCCTCTCTCTCTCTTCTTCCCTGCTCCCTCCCTCTCATTTGCAAATTGTTCATTTTTGCCCTACATTTTGGATCACAATATGTCAGCCAAAGTAGACACACACACACATACACCCACACACTCTTTCTCTCTCTCACACACACACACCCACACATAAAGTCTGGGTCAGTCCAGGTTAAACCTCTCCAGTCAGGCCCGTACACGTCAACTGTCTGTGACCCTTAAAAGAATAAAAAACAGGGAATTGTAAAAATGCAGAAGTGAAAGGAAGCGAGGGGGGGGGGAAACATAAATAAACAGTAAAATCTCACCCTCGCTCCCTGCAAAGCCACTCAGGCTTTTAGTCAGAGAGTTCCCGGAACGTCTTCCCTCTTCCCCGCGACCCCCATAGTGCACTTTGGGTCATGGGCTCTAAACTCTGTTCCCTCCCTCTCTATATCCCTACTCCTCCCTCCTCTCCTTTCCCTCCGCTCCGGGCAAGCCTTCTCCACATAATCAGCTCCTTCTCCTGCCCTTCCCCCCCCCCCCCCCCCACCACTTTCTCCTTCTCTTCTCTTTTCATCCCCCTCTCCCTTCTTCTCCTCTTACTATCCCATTAATATCCCATCCTCCCTTATTCGTTCGCTCTGTTTCTCGTTACGCTAAGTGGGTGAGGCAGTCCGCGTGTGTGTGTGTGCGAGCGGGCATCGGGTGTGCAGGTGTAGGAAAAAAAGAAGGGAGACAAAAGACGAGGGAGAACAGGCCGCCTTGTATAAGCATACTTTGGATGGCATGTGCCCTAAGAATAGCAGTAGTTAGGCGAACCTGGTGATTCTGACCACAGGGCCTGTGGAAATTTTGGTTCAGGCTGAGTGTGTTGACACAGAGAGAAACACAATCACTGACAGCCTGGCAGATATAAGGCTGACAGACAGGCTGCCAGGCAGGCAGACAGACAGACAATCTCAGTTTCTCTCTCTCTCTCCCTATTCCTCTTGTTATTCATCAGGACAGAAGCTCCCTCCCTCTGTTTTCTGTCCAAACAGAGATTATGAATCAGCAGAACGAGGACGGGAAAAAGGAGAGAAAATAGCAAGAGGCAGAATGAGCGGAGAAGTCAGGAGGAAAAGAAATGTGCGACAACCGGCCTGCATGGGAGAGGAGACGGGGGGGAACGAATGAGACAGTTGGAAAGTGAGAGATGAACGGCAACGAGGACAAGAAAAATCGGAGAGATGAAAAGAAAAGAATGATTTGCGAAAGAGTCAAAGCGGAGAGGAGTTTCCGTGGTGACGGAGGGGGATAGGGAAGGGGAAGGAAAGAGGAGAAGTTACAGATGAGCGAGAGGTAAAGAGATAGAGGGTCGTTCGTTCTGTGGTCAGTCCAGCACATCTGGAATGCAGTAAAGATCCTCCTCCACCTCATCGTCCCTCTCCTCCTCCTCCTCCTCCCAATGTTCCACTCACTCTCTCTCTCTCTCCCCCTCTTTCTCCCAGCCGTCTGACAGCTTTCCCAGACAGCCAAAATGTTCTTGGCCTGACCAACACGGAGGAGTCAGGACAAGTGCGGTGAGTGTTTACAGGATCCGACGATTAGAGGCCTTCCTCACTCTCAGTCTCTATGGGTCTTTTTCACAGTGTGGCTCAGGTATTAGCAGAGGGACGGTGTTTTCAAAAGCGTGTGGCAGGTTTTGCTACAGAGGGGGGGGGGAGAGGCTACAGTATTAGCTGAAATATTGCTGGATCAAACCCAACCCAACCCCGTAGAGAGGTGTATTCTAATTGCGAACCGGCTCATGGAACGTGGCTGGTGTTGTGTGACGTCTACAGTGGCCCCCAACAATGCCAAAGTGCCCTTGACTGAGAGATCGCACTGCAGGCAATGACTGAGGAAATGCATGTCTAGTCACTATGTGTTTGTTTAAGACGGATATATCTGAAAACACAAAACTTTACCTAGGGCTGGGCGATATATCGTATAATATCCATATTGTGATATGAGACTAGATATCGTCTGGGATTTTGGTTATTGTAATATTGTTAAACAACTTTAATGTTACTTCTTCCAGGCTGCATTACAGTAAAGTAATACAACTTATTAGCCTGTTCTGGCTCAGTAAAATGAACAGTGATTGGCTTTACCTGCTCATCATATTCATATTACTACTACTGTGATATTTGATTTTGTCAGTATCGCCCAGCCCTAACTACCCTTTGTGTAAATTGGGGAGTAAAGGTGATCGTCCTACCAAAATAAATCCAGCAGCCTGACAAGGAGAGATCTGCACTTACACACCAGGTTTGGGGTTGTGAGTGATATCTGTACTAGAAGACATGATCTGTACAGGTGCAGCCCATAGACAGAAATACATCTGTGGAACGTCTGGGGTGCGTTGTCAGCGCATAACGACTTTCCAAGTGACAAGCCTGACACACATTTTAATAGACTGGAGGTTAGTCTTTAGGGATCTTTAGCCTCTGTGAGTTCCCTGCCCTCTCTATACTCACCGTGCTAATGCCAACACACTCGTACAGACACACACACACACACACACACACACACACACGCACAGAGCAGCGGCCAAGCACTCATCAATCCCTCTTACCGGCCCAGCCCAGCCATCGATCCAGTTTGTGAGCGTGTGTGTGTTTGTGTGTGCGTGCGTGTTTTTACGTGTGTGCACGCTTGTGTGTGCGGTCTTCCGAATTGATAAATGACCTCGATTAGTGGCGACTGACCGCTCTATGATTGCAATCTAAGTGCAGCGGAGCAGCTGTTCCCAGAGCAGCGTTGTCTAAAGCAGTCTGTGATTAATACCACAGCGCTCTAATGAATTACAAACCAACCACTGGCCTGGGATCTGCTGGCCAGTAATAACTAAAATGCTGCACCTGTGAATTTGTGTCCCTTTACAGTTAGAGCTGAAGGTAAATCCTGATGAAAGATTTAGTTTGGACTGATAAAAACATGGAAAAACATGATATTTCAAACTGCAGTGATGCCTGCGTGTTGTACAAGTAATCTAGTCTCACCAATTTCAGATGTCTCCATATTTGGTCCATTACAGGTGTTTGGATAACCTGTCACTTCGGCTTGTTGCAATGTAAGTAAGTGAGGTTTGTCTGTATGAGCGAGACGCTACGATAAAACACAGTAAGCCTCTTTTTCTTCTCAATTAAAAGAAAAATCCCTCTCTGTCTCTCCCTCCTTTTCTCACTTGCTGTCGCTCCCCCTCTCTGTCTCTCTCTTGCTTCCACCTTCCTGACCCTCACTCCTATCAACCCCTCCCCTGATACTGACAGTCACACACACACACACACACACACACACACACACACGGACACATTCACACTCTTGCACACACAGACACACGCGCAGATCCACGCCCATCCTCATCCTTATCTCTACTCTATCTCTATATCTCCACATCTATTGGGTATACCTGTAACCTAGCAACAGAGCAGACCCAAGACCCTCCCCTACCTGCTCACTCCACTGACTGCTGGACCCGAGAGCCAATCGGATTGTCTCAGGGCAACAGCGACAGCCAATCAAGCGTTCGCTCTAACTGGGAGTTGCCCCTTGCTCTCCACCCTTTCGACCCCACATGCAGGCAAAGAAGGGAGCATGCGCACGCACACGTAACGTATGCACACACACACACACACACACACACACACACAAACATACAAGTCTCTTGAGGCCGCCAGGAGAGATCACAGGATTGGGCTGACTTGCCTGTTGATTTCATAACAACCACTCCTTCATTAGCAGACTGAGGGAAGCTACCTGTGGAGCCGGTACACACACACACACACACACAAAGCACAACAGAACAGAGCCACGCTAGAGTACTAATAACTAAATGTAAAGAGAAAAGTTACAGGCAGGCACATTCAAACATAACATACCCTAGATAATAGTTCAGTTGAGTGTAATGTTTGGATGTCATGGCACCAAGTCAAGATGTGCTCCTCCATATGCATGTGTGTGTGTGTGTGTTATGTGTCCCCAAATTGGCTATGTGCTTTCATGGCATGGAGACCTGTTGTGTTCTCTCTCTCTCTCTCCCTCCCTCTCTCTCTCTCTCTCCTTTCCATAATCTCTCCATACAGTCGGCGAGAGAGTCGGCCTGTGATCTACAGATGAGAGGAATCCACACTCCTTCCCTCCGCCACACTACTCATCTGTTTATTTTCTCTCTCTCTTTCTCTCTCTCTCTATCCTCCACCTATCTTTCACCCTCCCCCCCCCCCCCCCCTTTATTTTCACATTCCCTTTCTGGCTTTCCACTGGAATCTGTCAAAACAGGGTTGGAGCCGTGGATGTGGATGGGAGGGAAGGCAGCATGCGAGGGAGAGCGAGCGAATCCCCCGTCTACCTTTGAATTGTAAGAGCTCCCTCTCTCGCTCTCTCTCCGGCTGCACCGCTTCTGAAGGGAACGATCAAAGCGGGAAAATTGCGAGAATTAATCAGCCTCTCGTTGGATAGACGGAGGGGGAGAAAGAGAGCGAGAGAGAGAGAGAGAGGGGGAGAGAGAAGGAGAAGAGAGAGACATCTCTGTCCACACATCTGTTACTACAAACACTCCCTTTCTGGGCCCTGACTTCATGTATGATAATAAGTCGATCATGAAATATGATCCACTTATTAGTGAATGGAATCTGCCACTGGTATTAAAGAGAAACCAGACCACCAAACTTTGAAATTCCCAGTCCCACTATCATAGACGAAAGCGAGGGAGGCTGAGACCTTTATCTTGCAATTTTTACAAAAACGCAAGGACTGGTGATGTTCTCTCACATGTTCATACCTCCAATACAAAAACACAGCCAAGGCCTCCGAATAGTATTCCAAGAATTCCAGAGTTTCAAAGGATTCCAGGGATGAAATCCAGTGTGGCTCTCTCGTCTCAAGTGTGAACCAGTGTGTGTGTGTGTGCATGTGTGTGTGTGTGTGCATGCGTGTGTGTGTGTGTTGTGTGCGTGCATGCTAGTGTGTTGATGAGGTGAGGAGGCGGTGTTAGAGGGAAGCAATGGGAGCGTTGGTGAACTGAGGGCACGAGGACCACAGAGCCTCTTTGTTCTCCACCAATCTCTCTCTCTCTCTCTCTCTCTCTCTCTCTCTCTCTCTCAAGCTTTGCGGCTCATAGACACTTAGTATGTAAGTGTTAGGATATGCAAGAGAAAGTAGCCTACCTTATATGTGCAAGTTGTGTGTGCACCTGTCCACGTAGGTGTGTGTGTGTGTTCATACAGGACTATCTACCCTATGTCCTTGTGTGTGAGTGTATGTGTGTTGCGGCCAGCCTCCACTATGAGTGCAGGTGACCGGTCACAAGGCAGTGGAATACCACAAAGGCCGAGCAGGGAGTAGGATTAGGTGGAGGAAAACACTGTCGCCTGGACGGCCTCAAGATGTCGCTGCAGTTCATCTGCATTTACTTACATCTTGAGTCCGAACGCGACCCGTGCAAAAACTTGCAGGAAATCTTGACCACCATGCGGCAAAAAGCGGCTGATGAAGAACAGGTTCTGATGTGATGGATTCCTAGCATATGTGAAAAAATGCCTACTTGAAAGTTTGATTTTGTTGTTGACAAAAACAGAGACCAATCAAGTCCATCATTTAGCCTACTGCTGCTCTCCATGGCCTTTGGCACGTGCCAGCGCTGCCTCTAGTACAGTGGTTCTGAAACGTGGGGTCCGGGGACCACCAGGGGTCCTTGAGGGGGTTCCAGGGGGTCCCCAGCAAATTGATCAATTGTTAAACTTCACCATTATTTAATTTACAAGAAGTTAACACAATTTGAGAATGTAGAAGAATGATTATTTTGATCATAGTTTCACTGTCATCTCTCTACCTAAAATACAGATAGTCATGGAATTCTGGAGAAAATCATATCTGACAATAAAAATATTCTCAGATTTGGGTTCGAGAGACAACATCTCATCAAATGGGGGTCCGTGGCTCTAATGTGGACTATTTAAGGGGTCCTTGATATGAAAAAGGTTGAGAATCCCTGCTCTAGTATGCGTAGACCAAATTTCAGAATAAAAGTCACACACAGATCAAACGTGCATATCCTAATATACAGTATAAGGCCACAATGCTGTATCATACAATGTTATTTATTCGATTTTTTTGATCCATACATCACTTGTGTAGTAGGGCACATTTAAGCACATTTACACTTTTTAGCTGTTTATATCTGTTTTGTATACACTCAAGGAGAAAGCAATTGCATCAATGCAATCAGCCGCTATTTGCCGCACGGCGGTCAAGATTTCCTCCCAAGTTTTGCATGGGTCGTGTTAGGACTCAATATGCAAAAGTACATGCAAATGAATTAGAGCGCCATCTTGAGGCCGGTCGGGGCGACCGCACCGCAGATACAGTAGGAAACTCAGTGGGCAGGAAGGTCTGCTAGGTCCGTCTGGTGGGCAGAACAGAGAGAGGAAGACAGAGACGGGGGGAAGAGGCAGAATGTGTGTGGGAGAGAAAAACACTAAACAGAAGGTGAGGCGAGACAACTGAGTGGGGGGCCCTGAGACTGAGATGTGCTCAGGAGGGGTGTGTGTGTGTGTGTGTGTGTGTGTGTGTGTGTGTGTGTATGTGCGTACATGTGGCTTATGTATGAGATGTTGCATAAGCGCAGGTGTCAGCAGGTGCATGCAAGTGCTAATACGAGCTGGTGCATTGGCATCTGTGTGTGTGCGTGTGTGTC
>NC_136012.1:12059724-12067224 GCF_048128805.1 Centroberyx gerrardi | reverse complement strand
AGTTTCTTTGGGTCTGACTATTGCAGATTGCCGTAGAAGTTTCATCTACCCACTTCTAATTAATAGGCACAACGCTTCCTGGCGCGGTAGGTTCCGCCTCTCAAGTTCCCACAATTTATTATTCTTTATAATTTACACAAACTTCATTCACGACAGCAGGCTTCTCCGTGGGCCACACCTCGTAAACAGGAAGCCCTCCGCCACGCACGCCGGGCCTCGTGGGGGGGGGGGGAAGGCGGAGGAAGAGGAGAGGGAAGACGAGGACGAAAAGGAGGAGAACGAGGTGGGAGAAACAAAAGAGGGAGAGAGGCGAAAGGGGAGGCGGCGCGGAAGCAGCAGGTTAGCACTAATGGTCAGTGACGTGTCAGCGCTGCGGCTAGGCTTAGCGCAGGCGCCTGAACCGCTGAAATATTTACTAGGCCCACAGAACGAGGGACTCGCTCACTTCAAATCGGCTGGAACACAGAAGGAGAGGGAGAGAGAGAAAGAGGGAGAGAGAGAGAGAGAGAGAAAGTAAGAAAAAGAGCTGTGCCACTTTTCTACCTCTTCGGTGCACCGAGGTACAGCACATGCAGTTCAGACGGACAGCGCCGCATGAATAATGTGCATGTGTGACTTTTTGTTTTACTTATTCATTTTTGCCCCGGCATGTAGGACCTCTGCTTCAGTTTGTTTACAGGGGAAAACCATAAGGAGGCGGAAGTGCAGAGAGACAGAGAAGAACTTATTTGCCCATGTTTGCTTTTCTAGTGCCTTATCTAATCGCGCTTTTCTCCAGCTCGCCTCTGCACACACACACGCACACACACACACACGCACACAGAGGGCTTTATTTCAAGCCTTGCACTAATTCTTTTCATGACGGATGTACTTTTGGCCCACAGGCCCAGTCTGGTCTTCGCTCTGGGTTTTACGAGAGATAGGACAAGCTCTGGCTCCACCGCAACTCCTCCTTCGCTTCTCTCTCTCTCTCTCCCACACTCATTCCTCACCTCTCTCTTGCCCAGTCTCACTCTATCTCTCTATAAGATGTGGAAACAACATGGAATGGATTTCCAAATTTATAGAGGAGGGTAGGGTGCCGGATGGGGCAACGAGATAAGAGGACGGTCTTACTCGCCCCATTCAATTTCAATAGAACACTTTATACAAGCCCACACTAGCCATACATCTGAGATCTGATATACCACGTGTGCATGTATGTGTGTGTGTGTGTGTGTGTCTACGTACATGTGTGTGAGCCTGTGTGGGTGTGTGAAAGTGAACCAGCCAAACTCCTCAGTGTGTTTTTCAAGCGCTTGTCAGCTTCAAAGACGGGGGTCAAACCAACAGGCACCTGACACAAGCTAACTTCACTTACCGCTGCCATGGCAACAGAAAACAAACAGAAAATGAAAACATACTGCATTTTCATCATGACAGCTCAGTGTCTCTCGCCCTCTCTCTCTCTCTCCTGGACTGGACAGATGACAGGAGCAAGGGATGTGGGAAGAGAGACAGAAATCTGTCACTTCTGTTCTGCTTTCCCTGTGAAGTTTTCACTCTCTCTGTCCAGCAGCCCCAGTAGTGTTTTTGTTTTTACCTTTAACCGCAGATGATTGAACTTCGTCACCCTCCCTCTCCCTCTCTCTCTCCCTCCCTCTCCCTCTCTCTCTCCCTCTCTCTCTCTCTCTGTGAGCCCAAGGCGGACGTGTCTGGGAGCCGAGTTCTCCCTGAGCCAGCCTGACAGTTCCAGCTTAATATTTAACCGCTGGACGTGCACGATGGTGAAATTCACACACACACACACACACACACACACACACACACACACACATACACACACACTCACACACATGCATGCACCCATGCACGGTAATACTGTATATGTATATGCACATGCACACAAATGCATGCACAAGCATCCACAAATGGAATCCCATCTCACAATTTAAATGCAAAATGCCAAGTTTTACGGTACCAAATAATCGAAACAAAGACAATAAATAAGTGCAATTGTCACTCCAAGAGAAGTTTGTGTGTCTTACCTAACTGACGGTCCTTGTGGCAGAACCCACGGGCTTAACATGGCGGTTGCTGATGGCACCGCTAATGATAAGTTATGTTTTCTGGCGAAGCTGCGTGAGCCTGTCCATTATCTCCCTCCCTACTGGCCTCTTTCCTCTCCTTCCCTCCCACTCTGCCTCTCTCTCTCCCGCTCCCTCCCTTGTTCTTTCTCTCACTTTTTCTTTTTAATTACCTGATGTCTCCTCTTCTGGCCCAGACGCCAATAGAGATGTGAGCGGCACCGTCTGCACTGAACCGTCTGTGTACGTCTGAACTCTGAGCTCGCCTCCGTCTGAGAGTGTGTGTCTGTATCCCCAAGTGTGCGTCTGAGTGTGTGTATCTGGGCACAGCCTGTCTGTACTTTCTGTCCGTGAATCTGAGGTTATTTGAAAGCGCCATTCAACCTGCCAGCAATCACAAGCTCGTCTATGCACTCAAATTATGGGTCGAATTTACACCAGAACAAAAAAAAAAGAACCCTAAATGATCCAAATTAAAGGATTTTTAGTTGAAAGGAGCCAGGAACTAATATTCATGGATCATTTGATGCAAGATATAGACCGATCTAAACTGGTCCCGTCAGATGTAGACTCTTCCCTGATGTAGACCGGCGTCAAATCTGCACTTCAAGATTCTAGCACTTTAAACAGACACCGCTCTGAGTCACATTCGATTGTCTGTTCCTATGTAAATCAATCTCTGCCCTCTCTACCGATTAGGACCCGCGCCAAGAGAAACAGTCGCTCAAAACGAAGACAAGAGGGGGTGGAGGCGGGGCGGGTGGAGGACGGGATAGAAAGACAGAGGAAATGCAAAGAGAAGACAAATGACAGCAAGAGAAGAAAATTAGGTTTTGGAGGGATCAGCGGGAGACGATCATAAACTAACTCAGATAAGCTGACAAGACAGAAATGTGGAACATACACAGACGGCATTCGGGAGAAGTGTATGATCTGACGCTAAGTTCTCAAATAGATTTTGGCTCAGGCCTGTTTGGGTTTTTTTTCCCCCCTTTTCACAACAAGGTATTCTGTCTGTGTAGTGCTCTCCCTCTCTGCATGTCCGTGTTTTTCTCCCCTTTTT
Source organism: Centroberyx gerrardi (assembly GCF_048128805.1). Lineage (NCBI taxonomy): Eukaryota > Metazoa > Chordata > Actinopteri > Beryciformes > Berycidae > Centroberyx > Centroberyx gerrardi. The sequence continues at coordinate 12,064,095 of NC_136012.1, read as the reverse complement.
CTGTTTCCCGTGTCCGTCTCGCTGTGATGCCCCTTTTCTCCCATGATGCCAAGCTCAGATGCCCCATCTGTGACGGGCATGAAGACAGAGGCGGCTTGTTGCACTTCAAAAGCACCTGAGAGGCCTCTGCCACTCTGGCGCTGGAGCAGAGAGGACTGGATACTGAGACTGGGAAACTACCTGCCAAGGGAGTCCTCTGTGTGTGTGTGTGTGTGTGTGTGTGTGTGTGTGTGCATGGCAGGGACTTAAAGGTTTCATTCCTCTTGTTGTCACTGTTGGCATGGAGAAGGCAACATGAGATGGATCTTACATGGTGGGTTGTGAGAGTGTGCCTGAAAGAGGGATTAGTGTTAAAAGACAGAACAGCGATAAGAGGGAAAAAAAGAGGGTGGAGGGGGCATCCCCGGTCCAAACTGGAACCTTTCACACGAGTCTTCTGAGCGAAACGGTCTGGGAAGCTACTTTGATGTAGCCAACAACACAGATTCAGCGATGAGGAGGTTTATTTTGTTCCCATCGGTGTCCTCTCTTTTAAATCCAGCAACCACGGGTCATTTTGTAAGCATGACTCATCTCTCAGTCTACAGTTGATTGACAGTAACATTACTGAGCAAACCTCATGAAGGGTGTCCTATGACTGAAGAAGAGAGAAGTCACAATAAACACTAAGGTTAAAAAAAGATCATTTTATTTTACTCTTCCTTGCACAGAATATATATTTTTCTAACCTGCCCAGCTCTAATGAAATGCAAGACATTAACAGGTCTCAGAGGATTATCATGTCAATCCAAGTATTTCCTTCCATTTGGATTTTGTTATTCTACTCAAACAGCTAATCTGATATCGGAAAATCTAGGATTCTGGGATTGAACTAGATGCACTCTGATGAATGACATGTGGATTCATCAAAACGGAGTACCTCGGAATATCAAGGACATGAAGGGAAATATGAGAGGGAAAGAATGAAAGAGGGAGTGAGATGAGAGGATAAACTAGGCCATCGGTGCTGCGTCACATTAAATGATGAAGAATGGGTCAATGGAAACGCAGGCTAAAGTACTCTTGTTTACCCACTGCTTTCTGACGGGGATTTTGAGGAGTTGTATTGTCTAATAAAGATTACACAGCAAACTTTAGCTATGAATTAGTCACATAGGCTTGTTTTATGAAGCCATAGCTTGTCATATGGGCGCTCAAGCCAGACAGGCTTCCACACAGACTCGCTGTGTTTTGACAGTTTGGTCCTGGATCGCGGGTGTTGCCTACCAGCTGTATCACTTTACTTGATCCTTTTGCGGTGGCAAGCTCGTCATTTTTAGAGGGCATTTAGCTTGCCATGTAGCTGTGAGCTTTCCTGAGATAAACATATACACTGGCTGCTTAGCAGCCAATCAGAGGGAGAGATGACAGGCTGACAGAGATAAACACCAATCCAAACACTGCAGTTAGCCACCCACAAATTAATCAAATTGTGGATAATTTCAAGGGCAAATCACAAAACAGAGTGCTTACACAAAAACATATTTTATGGATTTTTAAATCATAAACTAAATTAGTTTTCAAATAATTCCATTTACATAGTTTTTTATTTTTATAGGTGGGGCAACGTTGTAGCAACTGAATGGAAGGGGAAGCACTGAATACTGCATTACTGGGTGGTTTGATAGCTTGTGAGGCTCGGTGGGTACAAACAAACAAAATATTTTCCTGCATTTCTGCTTAACCTTGTGCCCCTTGCCTTTCAGAACACACACACACACCCACACACACACACACACACACAAACACACACACACACACACACACACACTGGAGGTCAGCTTGTCTTTATGCCAGAGACCTTGTAGAAGGCCACCCAGTGAATAGCAGACATAACAGCTCGGCACAGCAGGCAAGACACTAGAGAGAAGGGCACAGCGTGCGCAGTACAGATATCTGTCAGAACGGCCAGGCTTTTGAAAAGCCTCACGACATCTACAGTATCTACCAGAATCTTCTGCTATCTCTGTGGAGGACACGCTTCAAGACGTGTCAGGGAACGCACAGTGGCAATGCTACTAATATTCCTGAAAGCTGTGAGGCTGCATAGAGCTGCTTTCAAATGAAATCAGACAACTATTTAGACACTGAGAATAGAAACACAGCTGTTTTCAGCATCACCAGAATGTAAGTTACACAGTGGGTTTTGACTGGGTTCCATGGGCCAGTTGAAAGGACCGTGCAAACACTCAAACCAAGCAACATGTTGTCACTGCTAACCCTAACTCCAATATTGGTGATTTCCATGATTTAACTTCAGTTGAAGGATTACATGCTCCTCTGTGGGTTGAGGAAACACAGCGACCCTTGGGTTTATGAAACCTTTTCAGTGCCAGTTAGCTGAACTGAAAAACACATGGTCTTCAGGCTAAAACCACGGCTGTTTTTCTTGGTTCCTGAAAAGTTGACCTTTTGGATAGACACCAAAAGTTTTAGGGATTTCATGCAACAGTGGTAGATTTAGTATTTAAACACTGCTGGTTGCCATGGTAAGACAGAGGTCAGGAGGTCAAGAATACATGTGATTTTTCAGTTTAGTGATGTCAGCCATTCATGTCGTGCATGCACATACAGCACACACACACACACACACACACACACACACACACACACACACGAATACTGGCTCTCATGACCTCCCTCTCCCTCATTAGCTGGAATCAGCCTGATCATTCCCGGACAGGCCTGGGAACGGGAATGGGGCTGGGAATACCGCCACGCTCCCAGGAATTCCCTCACACTCATTTAACCCTCATTAGCATCAAGAGAAGAAGGCAAGACAAGGGAGCGACGGGACAGGGAGCGACGGGACGGGCTCCGGCCTCAGGGGCTCGGTGTGGGAAGCGGAGACGGGGACAGGAACAGGGAATAGGGGCAGGAATAGGGGCGAGAGTGGGAAAATGAATGGGTGTCAAGAAGTGTTGGAGCAGAACTCGGTCAACACAGCATCCTTCCCCTCACATCGCTTCCGTCTGACAGGTCTTTTCTCCAGTGACCGGCCTGTCTGTCTAGCCATGCCATTCGGGCCATATATATCTCAACACTGTCCTTTTTTCCTAGGCTGCACGCACCTCATCTGCATGTGTGTGTGCGCATGAATGACAGAGGACCGGACTGGCACTGGAAGTGTTTATCACACCATCTCTTCCATTATGATGCTGCTGTGTGAAATTTTGATAACTGTAATTTCTCAGTTTCATAGCTGAATTGGAAGTATCAGCATCGAGAAGCCACGCATATTTTTTCTTAATTCCTGAAAAGCTGACTGGAAGTGTTTCATCCTACAGCGGCACTATACTGAGAGCTGCCGTCCCCAGAGCTAAATTCTCCCTATTTGTATTCACACAAATAGGACACATATGGGTGATAATAAAAAAAAAAAAGTGATAACAAAGCAGCTATAGAACACTGAATATAGAATAAACAAAGCAAATGTCAACGTCAACACAGATAGGCAGGGGCTTTCAGCAAGGAGAAACGCTTGAAGATGGATAAGATCTTGCACCCTGCAAATAGACGGCATGTCGATCCCATTGTATTTTTAGATCCCTAATTTGTCTGAACAAAGCATTGACTTTGTGTTTGTGTTGGGCAGTGAGTATCTTAGAAATTATGACTCAAGAAAGTCTGGCTGTAACCCACTAAATATGAAGAATTAGTCATTTTGCATAGTAAACAGCCATTAAGGAAGGTTGGTAGCATTGGTAGCCTTTCCAGCTGTCCTAGATGACAAATTCTTCATCTTGCCGTCAATATTCAGCTCTGCCAGCCAACTGGTATTTTCATCTCAACATTTGTAGCATACTGACAAGATAACAAAATCACCAAATTTTTTGGGTTAGTTTAGATGGACCAGCTATCTAAAACGACTCGTGCTGGAGTTATTTTGCTGAGTATCTGACTTTGCCCCACCACTCTTTGTGTATGTACTGTATGGATATATGACGACGAGCCGAGCCGAGGGCTTGCGCTGAAGAATTCCTCCCTGTGTAATATCTTCTGGCATGAAACAATGTGCTGAGAGAATGGCTTTAGGAGTAATTTCCAACCCCCAGCCCTTTCCTCCGCTGTTGCTCTCCTTTGTCTCGCCCCCTCACCGGCCTGCCCTTCTTCCAGCGCTGTGATCCTGCCTGGTTATTAATTCATCGTTAAATCTAAACGGTCTGGACACTCGGATAACCCTTCCACCGCTGCTCATTTTACGCTTGGGAGGGCCACCGCTGTGCACCCCCACAAACTTCTGACAAACACGCACGCATAAGAGCACACACTCGTGATCATACACACACACACACACACACGCGCTTTGCCTCGCACACACACACTTGCACA